>NC_090651.1:133606298-133906298 GCF_040937935.1 Hyperolius riggenbachi
TTCTGTCAGATTTCTACTACCTACTGTAAGTGACAGAAACATAGGAGAAAAGTAATTTATGGTTAATTTTACTCCGATAGAAATGTACTTCGTATTTGTATGTTTTTACGTGTTTTTTAAATGTAACTATTTTCACAATAGTGGTCCTTTAACAGAACAACGTGTACATTTACATTGGAAGTCAGGCATACTTTAAAGGTGATGCGACCTTTCGGCAATGTTGTGGTACGATTGAAGTTTCATAGATTGAGCGTGTGTGTAAGGAGCCTGAGGGATAGCATGGTTGCAATCATCGAGAACTGTTTAGACCCTGCCAGAGCACCAGTCTTCATAAAACATGTTTTCAGTGCGACAGTCTTGCTTTCTCTCAATTTATCCCACCTGCTTTGAAACAAAAAAGAGCTGAAAACAGGAAAAAAAAGAATTTATTTCTGGTTCTCAGAAAAGTTATTAAATGTACATTTTATGATGTACCTATTATTGTTTAACTATTCCAACTTTTTTCCAACATTTTTTTCATACTTTTTTGTTTTTTTATTTTTTGACTTTAGTGTACAAAACTGGGTTTATATTGCAGAATCTCTGTGACCACTTCCTTAACCCCATTTCTGCCAGAGGGGAAATACAACATATATATCACAGGCTCCTCTGGCTGTAAAGGGGTTTTGTAAGGAAAATGCCCATACCCTTTCCCATGTAACCATTTCAAATTTGCCCAAAACCCTGTGCCCGCCCCCTCTTTCCCCACCCTTTAGAAAAAAATAAAATAAAATAAGATAAAACAAAAACTAAAAAGGTGCCCAACTACATTTATCTAGCATTGCATTATAACTCACAAACGCGCGGTGTTAAAAAGAATAAAATAAATCACATGTAGGTAGTTTTGTTTTTTTGTGTTAAAACTAAGCAAGAAATATGAAAGACATAAAATAGAAATCAACAACCTATTTCCATGCTAAACGGGTGTGATCTCTGCAACAGGACAATTTTTTTTTTATATTTTTTTCTCTTGTTTTAGTAATAAACATTATTAAACCCAGGACAATTTTTGGCTGTTTCATGTCTTTTTTTTATCTTGTGTTTTTTTTTTCTGTTTTCTTCAGAATATACAAGAACATCCAGCATCAAGTGTTTGTCTCAAATATAACAATCGACGATACACAAGTTATGTGAAACCGTGGTGAATGTTAATAAAGCTGAGCACTTCCCTCTGTGTCCTTCTTTCCTCTGTGCGAGTACATGCGGATTTTTGGTATCAAACGTTGATTCGGGGCACCACAAAGGAGGTGCCTTTGGAGATCTGCCAGAGTAAGATTAATCAATGAAATAATGATGTCCAGAAAATGGTGCTATTCCTTCGGGTGAATCAGAACTCATGGAAATAACAGAAAATTTTGGAAAAGGTGAGTTGCAGGCGGCCAATATCTGGGACGGAAAGCGGTTGTGGTATAAAATGGTCTGGACGGAAGGAGAAAGCCTTAATTTGAAATGACAAAACATCATCATTGTGGAAGAGACTCTCGATGAAAAACAGGTGTGTCCAGATTCAGTTGGTGAAGCAACAAAGTGATATTCCAGAACATGATATGGAGTGCACATCAAAGGCAAGATAAGATCTCATTACTTTTCTTAGAGCCACATCACAGAAGTCTTGAAAGAGATTTTCCAGTGAGTGGGATAATTTACAATTCTGGGTGCAGTTTCAGTGGACGGAACAGTAGTATGGGACCAAGGCTTTGAGAGATCTTTACTGATGAGTTAAGCTGTGCTGGGTTTCTTGCAGGATGAACCAATGCCTGGAGAGAAGAACCATCCACACCCCAGTGGAGGTAAGTAGTAACCATGGAAATATTTTCCCTAGCAACACATCCAGGGACCAATGTACCCAGTCAGTTTGTGTCTGTCAAATATTTCCTTGGGATGAACCTTCTATAGAGATTCCTTGATATTGTCTCTCAGCACTAGTTGTAGATGGACAGACAGGGTTCTCTGTAGAATTTATATAAGCCAAACATGATTGGATTAACATTTAGGGAGAAAACAGAGGTCACAGTTATTGCCGAATCAGCAGCTCAGTCCTATGAATCAATAAGGTACATGACTAAAAAAGCAAAAGTTAAAACTAAGTTTGTCTCGGGATTAATTTTTGGCCCACAGCTACATAAAAGATTGGGAACTAATAGTCAGATCAGCACAGTCTTCTTTGTAAGTATCACTCTGTTGGACATTAGAAAAGCTCTTTTAAATGTGGCTACTGCTACACAGCCTCAGCCATATTCAAAATGCACTTTAATGTATATTGATTGATAAGTGTTGGTAGCCATCTGCTACTCACATAAAACAATCAGTTATAATGTGGACTTCATAAATGAATCATTAACATAATCTAGCCATGGAAAAATATGAAGTAGAAGGAATTAAGAATGGACAAGTGGGGGAGTTGTCAATGGGTGTGCCAACAGAGGTCATTGTGTTCGCTGCATTCCCACAGTGGTCATCTGGAGTGAGAGGGAAGGGATGGAATCTGGCTTTCGAGTGGAAATTCAGGAGCCGGCTGCTCAGTTGGAGGTATCAGAATGGACACTGCCAGGTCCTTCCGTAGGGGAAGTCACAGACGAAGGAGTGGCTGCATCCTGCCACCCTCCGTTAGCCTGTAAAATAGCAGAAAGCAATAATGTTAGCCCAGCAATATGACAAACTATAAAAATGGCAACATGTCAACACTTTCATGATCCAGCTAACAGTGTTATAATAAATGTATTTAGCTTGGGTACTTAAGTTTCACACAGTCAATGATATAAAACCAGGAGAAACCATGTGGACTACAGAGTAACGTGGTAGTAGTGTTACCTTTTGGCTAATTCAAGCTCCTATGGACTGCCAGCTTAAAAAACTGAGTGAATTAAAAAAACAAAAACAAAACAGAAACATTCAATCAAGTCCTATATTAAAGACATGGTCTATAGGACTGTATAAAGTCTAAAGATAGTTAGCCTTAGTTCACATGGGCATCAGGATGCAGCAGTGGCATATTCAGCTGATGCTAAATGTTTTTTCTGCTCGGTAGCAGACGTTAGATGGCACTTTCCATTGTTGTGTTTCTACCCCCATTAGGGGACATGGAACCACCAAAAGTAGCTGATCCTGGACACTACGCGATGAAGGGATCTATTGCGGTGGTTACTGTAAACGTCTGTATTGTTGTTAGATGGAAGCAATGGTTGATCCCTTTAAGCGTTGCTTCATCTCTTGCTGAAAACAACCGCTACCAAGAATCCGTCTCAACTGGCCCTTAAGAATTATGAACAATAAATAGTCCAGGCCATGGTAATGATTGCAGATTGGTGTTTTATAAATGTCAGAGCTGCACTGTGTATTCTAGTGCTGGGGATTTGGGCTGGTGTATTATATATGCCAAGGCTGCACTGTGTACCCACTATTCTAGTACTGGCTATTTTGGAATGGTGTATTATATATACCAGGGCTGCTCTGGGCACCTAGTATTCTAATACTTGGAATGGCATCTACTATTTACTTATGGACAACCAATCACTACATTTTTAGCATTTTACTCTACACCTAAGAATTTATAGAACACCTTAGCAGATAGCTTTGAGGACTAACTATGTGTAATAAACAATATTGGAACTCAAGAAATAAAGGGGCTGGGACAGAACATGTCAGCTCCTCACTGGTGATTACTGTCATTTACATGATCACCTGACAACCTGGCAGTGTTGTTTAAAGCAGTGCTATAAAAAGCTACTTTCCCTCGTAACTGACAAGCAGAGAGAATCACAGGCGTTTTGCCTGTACAATTTCAGGCTTTTAGAAACAGCAATAATTAATAATAAATGCCAATGGTTTCAGTCAAGGCAGCATGATCTAATAGTGGACACGAAATACTTCAGGATAAAGCAAAGTATGCTCAGGACAGAGAATTCCAATGAAGAGCAGTTGCCGGTGACTTGTTCCTTGTGTCTCTCAATGACTTTTGAGGACACAGACCTCTAAAACTACCTAAAATCTATGCACCAGCCATGGTCATTACAGTGAGGTCTCAATCCTCCTGCATTATATTTTGGAGAGATGCATTGAGGGAAGTCTGTCTTAAAGAGAAACTCCGACCAAGAATTGAACTTTATCCCAATCAGTAGCGGATACTCCCTTTTACATGAGAAATCTATTCCTTTTCACAAACAGACCATCAGGGGGTGCTGTATGGCTGATATTGTGGTGAAACCCCTCCCACAATGAAATTCTGAGTACATACTCTTGGCAGTTTCCTGTCTGTGAACCTTGCTGCATTGTGGGAAATAGCTGTTTACAGCTGTTTCCAACTGCCAAAAAAGCATGCAGCAGCTACATCACCTGCCAACAGTAAAAATATCACCATGTAATAAATGTCAGAATGTAAATCAGGGATTTAAAAGATTTTACAATGGGCAAACACTGACTAAATCATTTATACATAATTATTGTAAAAATGAAGCACTTTTTGTATTACATTATTTTCACTGGAGTTCCTCTTTAAGTCACTCCGCTTCAGAAGACATGAGATACTATGGCTGGGTTTTGCCGAGCTGGGAAGAACTGACTGCTGGGTTTCCGCAGTGATAAAGCCAACAGTCATCTGCCCATATCAGTTATGGGTGGTACCTGTCTTATTAAAGTGAACTTAAAGAGGAACTCCAGTGAAAATAATGTAATAAAAAAAGTGCTTCATTTTTTACCATAATTATGTATAAATGATTTAGTCAGTGTTTGCTCACTGTAAAATCTTTCCTCTCCCCAATTTACATTCCGACATTTATCACATGGTGACATTTTTACTGTGGGCAGGTTATGTAGCTGCTGCTAGCTGTTTTGGCTGTTAGAGACAGCTGTAAACAGCTAATTCCTGTCTGTGAACCTTGTTAGATTGTAACAAACTGCCAAAAGTACCGCGGTACTCAGAGCTTCTTGTGGGAGGGGTTTCAGCACAAAATCAGTCATATAGCGCCCCCTGATGGTCTGTTTGTGAAAAGCATTATATTTCTCATGTAAAAGGGGGTATCAGCTACTGATTGGGATAAAGTTCAATTCTAGGTTGGAGTTTCTCTTTAAAGGCAATAAAGGAACACAGGTTCTGATGGTCGAGGTACATACTTGGCTGCTTATTTTGGGCAGATGCACTTAACTATTCAGTAGCTGGTGAATGACTACAATGTAGCTGAGCAGTGGATCTATTCAATGTCACTTGCTTGGCTTCAATGTAGCAGAGCATTGGCTAAGTAACCCCGGGGCTCGGCTACTAAATAACCAAGCCCTGGATATTGGCACCCGCCGGAGCTCCATAGGTTAGTGTTAGGAGAATGGTCCAGGGCTCAGTTATGATATAGTTGAGCTCTGTGGGTTAGCATGTGGCATGTAGATAGCTAGGTGTATAGATAAACATACATTAAGTGAAGTGGTCTATGTTAGGAGTTTAGATAGGGGTATGCTTTGGGAGGCGGCGTTTGTGTTATGCTAATAGATTTTAGATTAGGAATTTGATTGTGGGGGCTGGTGTTAGATCATAGACAAGCACATAGCAGAATAAACTATTGGTTATTTATTTACATTATTAAATAATGTAATGAACAAAAGTGTAATTTTTACAATAATGAAGTATAAATGATTTAGTCAGTGTTAGTCCATTGTAAAATCTTTCCTCTCCCTGATTTACATTCTGACATTTATCACATGGCGACATTTTTACTGCTGGACGGAGCAGAGAACGGCGGCGTGGGAACAATCCGTGCGCACGGGGCTGGAGAAGCCACAAGTGTGTATAAACCTTTTTTTGTCTCCGGTACACTTTAAGGTTAGGCATAGGGGATAGAGGTTTAGGGTTAGGCATCAGCAGAGGGAGGGTTCAGTGTCAGAATAAGGTTAGGTTTATTTACCGATATTTTACTATGATAATTTGCATTTCTTGAGAGTAGAATATCGCTACATTTACCAATATTATACTACCCTATATTTCTGGCACCCAGCTCTTGGCGGCTATAATTGTTCCCAAATTTCATTGCAGCTTTTTTATCCGTATGCCCTGCACTCCTCTACTGGATGCAATAAAGGATGGGCATGTGCGAAACGCCAAAAATCAAATGACATGTCCTTATTAATTATTATTAACATATAACTGTTAGTTTTTCTGTTCATATAAAGTCCAATCTCTAAAGAAATGATGCAGCGTAAGCACGGTTTAAGTCGACCATCAGGAGAGATCCATAATAGCAGAATAATTTGCAGATGGGTCCAATATAACAGCAGTAGGCCACACTGGGGATTGCAAAATGCTAGCGATTATCGCTAGCATTATGTTTTGCTGCAGCATTCTTTTCATGATTATCGCGTAATTTTACTGCACATTTTTGCGATTTGCAGTTTAAATACATTGCAATCATGATCGCTCTAAAATTGTGATATATTGCTGCATGTAGCGTGTTTGCGTTTACCACGGATTGCCAACGATCACAGCAGTGAGATCACGGCCATATACAGGGAGTGCAGAATTATTAGGCAAATGAGTATTTTGACCACATTATCCTCTTTATGCATGTTGTCTTGCCCCAAGCTGTATAGGCTCGAAAGCCTACTACCAATTAAGCATATTAGGTGATGTGCATCTCTGCAATGAGAAGGGGTGTGGTCTAATGACATCAACACCCTATATCAGGTGTGCATAATTATTAGGCAACTTCTTTCCCTTTGGCAAAATGGGTCAAAAGAAGGACTTGAAAGGCTCAGAAAAGTCAAAAATTGCGAGATATCTTGCAGAGGGATGCAGCACTCTTAAAATTGCAAAGCTTCTGAAGCGTGATCATCGAACAATCAAGCGTTGCATTAAAAATAGTCAACAGGGTCGCAAGAAGCATGTGGAAAAACCAAGGCGCAAAATAACTGCCCACGAACTGAGAAAAGTCAAGCGTGCAGCTGCCAAGATGCCACCAGTTTGGCCATATTTCAGAGCTGCAACATCACTGGAGTGCCCAAAAGCACAAGGTGTGCAATACTCAGAGACATGGCCAAGGTAAGAAAGGCTGAAAGAAGACCACCACTGATCAAGACACACGAGCTGAAACGTCAAGACTGGGCCAAGAAATATCTCAAGACTAATTTTTCTAAGGTTTTATGGACTGATGAAATGAGAGTGAGTCTTGATGGGCCAGATGGATGGGCCCGTGGCTGGATTGGTAAAGGGCAGAGAGCTCCAGTCCAACTCAGACGCCAGAAAGGTGGAGGTGGAGTACTGGTTTGGGCTGGTATCATCAAAGATGAGCTTGTGGGGCCTTTTTGGGTTGAGGATGGAGTCAAGCTCAACTCCCAATCCTACTGCCAGTTTCTGGAAGACACCTTCTTCAAGCAGTGGTACAGGAAGAAGTCTGCATCCTTCAAGAAAAACATGATTTTATGCAGGACAATGCTCCATCACACGCGTCCAAGTACTCTACAGCGTGGCTGGAAGAAAGGGTATAAAAGAAGAAAAACTAATGACATGGCCTCTTTGTTCACCTGATCTGAACCCCATTGAGAACCTGTGGTCCATCATAAAATGTGAGATTTACAAGGAGGGAAAAACAGTACAGCCCTCTGAACAGTGTCTGGGAGGCTGTGGTTGCTGCTGCACGCAATGTACATGGTGAACAGATCAAAACACTGACAGAATCCATGGATGGCAGGCTTTTGAGTGTCCTTGCAAAGAAAGGTGGCTATATTGGTCACTGATTTGTTTTTGTTTTGTTTTTGAATGTCAGAAATGTATATTTGTGAATGTTGAGATGTTATATTGGTTTCACTGGTAAAAAGAAATAATTGAAATGGGTATATATTTGTTTTTTGTTAAGTTGCCTAATAATTATGCACAGTAATAGTCACCTGCACACACAGATATCCCCCCAAAATAGCTAAAACTAAAAACAAACTAAAAACTACTTTCAAAAATATTCAGCTTTGATATTAATGAGTTTTTTGGGTTCATTGAGAACATGGTTGTTGTTCAATAATAAAATCATTCCTCAAAAATACAACTTGCCTAATAATTCTGCACTCCCTGTAGTTTACATTACACTAGCTCTTTTAAAAAGGGCTTGTGATCGTGAATGTGCCCCTTGGGTGGTGATGCTGCAGAGTATGCTGCCTTACCACCTGTGTCTCTGTATGAAAACGTTCGGTTTCAAGATGAATTTAAAAATAGCTCTGTGTTTTCAATAATGTATAAGATCAAGAGTACACTTTAAATATCTGGTTTATATTACAACACTGTTGATGTTAACGGAATGCTGCTCAATGAAGCAGGTGTGCTACAGCGTTCATCTTTACATATGGTGTGTGTGACAGCAGAAGCCAAACACACTACTGTCATTAACCGTGAATTGCTGGATTTGCTGCTTTGTGAGTTTCACCTTTCCTGTCTACCTCTGCTGTCTGCAGCCTATCCGCCATGTGCTCTGCTTTATTCTGCTGTGCCTGTATGAAAAGGTGAGACCCTTCTCTTAATGCCGCACATTTCTCAATTCAAGGACACAGCCTGGATTTCGGGATCCACCTCTGTGCAGAACCTGGCAGCCTCTTATTTCCCAGCCTATCATTTTGTGGCGGCCACTCTGTGTAATCACAGTGGCCTGGCCTTGTTCCCTCCTCTCCTGCGTCCCATCTCTCTCACAACTGTAATTGCCATGTCACAGGATCATTCATTTCTTTCCCTTTAGCATCTCTTTAATGCACACAAATGACACTTCATGTTATGTGGGGTCATTGTGAGCAAACAAAGAGAGCACTGGGGACGCAAAGGGATGGATCAAATAGTCAGAAGCCTTGAAAGTTATTATAGGTCATTCATAAAGCTCGAAAAACTTAGCCTATTCCATGGCTTGCAGGCAATGCATACTGTAATAGTAACTGGCTGAGACATTACAAGCCGAGCTGGAGAATAGCTATAGCTTCCTAGTCATGTTTATTGTTTGATTTGTATGACGGATTAACATTTTCCCTGACAACATGAAATTTTACAGCAGCCTGCGGGGCTTTCCTGTGGCCTTGACCTTTGTCTGGCTCAATTTGTTTTTATCATTTTATAAAAACAATAAGATATTCCCTGGCTCTTTACTGTTCACACCTGTAGTTACTCTTAACGGAGCTTGTAAACCATAACAATAACCCACAGATGTGATGAAGATAACAGCAGCCAGGTCCGGTGTCTATACAGAGCAACCAGCATCTGAACAACAGCTGCAGGATTCTGACAGATGAGAAAACCTGTCATGTCATTTGAGTAAGGATTACTGGCAGCCTGCTCTCCACACTCCTCCCTCTCCACCTCTCTGCAAAGGCACAATCACCAAGGCTCACATAAGATTTCTTGTTTGTGAACAACACAATTCTCAGAATGCCACCTACATTGGAAACACTGGCGTGTACTTTGCTGTACTAGAACAAAGAGACACCAGCTAGCGGGCACCTAAAGTGAGAGGGATATGAAGGCTGCCATATTTATTGCCCTTTAAATAATGCAAATTGCCTAGCAGTCCTGCTGATCCTCTCTCAGCCTCGGTTCCCACTTGTCACAAACACATACCCCTTGGGTGCGTTTTTGCAAGCTCCACTCCGGGCAGGAATTAGATCCCGCTATTAAAAATAGGATCCTTTTCTGCTACGCAACGCAGAGTCCAAACTTGCTGCATTTTTCCAGACGACAGGTGTATAGCTCATAGCCCCTTCTGGTGCAACACATCCACCCCCGGATGTGACGGTAAAATACATGGGAGCGCAATGTCTGCTCTGCTGTGCCGACTGGATGCGTTGCAAATGGGAACTGCGCCTAATGCTTAATCCAGATACTACTGATGCCTGAAAGATCAATAGAAAATCCACGCAACTAGCATTGTTTAAAAGGAAATAAAAATGGCAGCCTCTATACTATTTTTGATGTATATGTGCCTTTTAACGAGCATGTCACTAAGATCATCTTCAGCTATAGGAATCGCACATGGTCTGCGATATTATCCTGTAGGGTTTTTTAAATGCATTGGAGTCACAAATGAAAAATCGCAAATCTGTCACATATTCGTGTGTCCCAAAGAACATTGAAATGCTAAAACGCACATCATTTTTTGCAAGTGTGGTCCCTGTCACTTGTGTGCAGTATCTATTTATTGTACATTGTACATTTATGGACAGCTTTACAGATAGTCAAACTGGACCTTCACCACTGATTGGCCTCTGATGTCTTCGTCCAGCTTGATAAAGCAGCCTTAACTAATCCAAATGCCCCAACAGTAGGCAGGCTTCACAATTGACCATGCGAAAAAAAAGGTACATTTTTCCACACATAATTTATTCACACACTATGGGCATTTGTCTGTGCTACAACACATGCATTTTGCTACAGTAGCTAATGATTGTTAATGAGAAAACGCATGCGATTATTTTGATAAGTGTAAACCCTGCCTTATTGGTGTGGCGTGTCTTGTCTCTGCCTGCACTTCTGGGTGGTTGGCATCTAGTGTTCCCCACTGTGTCATTATCTTCTAGCCTCTGCATTGGTGGCCAGGATACGGGTAAGTCCATTTCAATCAATCCCCTGCCACAGGATTTATGGCATTCACAAGCGATGCTCAGTCATTTTTTTTTAGAATGAATGTGGCATTTGCAATGAAAAATCTCTGATGAATCATTATCCTTTTTATAAACCGGTCTCTTATACCTGCAGTCTCTTATGCTTTAAATATAAATGTTCCTTATATTAATAACATGACAACCTCATCTCAGTTTGAAGACGATGAGGAGTAAAGCATTTCACTCGTGGATTAGAAATGGGTATTTGTATTCTTATTCAAAGGAATAATGTAACTATGTACCACTGG
Source organism: Hyperolius riggenbachi (assembly GCF_040937935.1). Taxonomy (NCBI): domain Eukaryota; kingdom Metazoa; phylum Chordata; class Amphibia; order Anura; family Hyperoliidae; genus Hyperolius; species Hyperolius riggenbachi. The sequence continues at coordinate 133,617,188 of NC_090651.1, forward strand.
CAGGTCTCCTACTGGTCGGTATGAATTGTGGATGTAGTGACAGCCTGGAACCTCTAAGCCTAAAAACCAATCAGAAATTAGTTCAGAACTCCTCTCACATTTAGCTACAGCATTCTGATGGAAGCAGGAAATTTGGGCGCCAGTGGCTAGGGGACGATTTAGCTCCCCATTGGTTCTAACGCAAATATCGTTAATATGACGCCCAAAGCAGATGTTATGGTTTTGAAACTTGCCACGTTATAGTTTTTGTCATATTATTTTGTTTGTGTGTACAAATTTTATGTTATCAAATATGATATAGTTTCTACGTTTGTAAGGGTGTTTGTGCAGGGGGGTTAGTTAGTGTTAGGAGGGGGGGGGGGGGTTAGGTACCACCAAGAAGTTTTAGGGTTAGGCATCATCGGGGGGGTCTTAGGGTTAGGCGTCATCAGGGGGGGGGGTCTTAGGGTTAGGCATCATCGGGGGGGGGGGTCTTAGGGTTAGGAATCGCCAGGGGGAGGGGGGTCTTAGGGTTAGGCACCACCAGGGGAGTCAGGGTTAGGCACCACCAGGGGAGGGTTTTGTGTGAGAGTAGGGTCAGGTTAAGCTGTATTCTTGAACAATTAAACGGGTTTTTAAAGTAGATATCTTTTTGTTCTCATCGGTTTTAAAATTATGCTTATCGTTTACAGGTTTTCTGCTTCACTTCGCGGCCAGTTGAAAACAATCTTTATCGTTTCGGCTTCACCACATGCCCATTTTTCCTCGCGCCTCTATTTCATGCACACGTTCTGAGATCTGTCTGGTTGGTCTGTGTGGCAGCGTTGTAACACGTTAGTATTCTTTACATGATTAGGAGCTGCCGGTGCCAGCTCCCCACTCCCAAAAAAACATTCATTTTTGGCAGACCTGGCATTTAAGACCAGTGTGGCCACTTATTATTGCGTGCAAATGTCAATGACAGGTAAATGAAAACTGATTCTATTCCAATAGCACAAAATGTGAGTGAAACTCATTTATCAAAATGACAGTTTTATGACAATCACTGCAAAGAACCTTTAGACATGAATCAGTTGTAACAGCTAAAAGAATAAACGTTTAATTAGCCCAATGCAGCAAGCTCCTGACTGAGCGGGCGGCCTTACACACTGTAAAGTGGACGGGATTTTTGCCACTTGGTACATTGGGTCATACGTGTCAGGAAAGATGACAATAGACAGAAATGCGTGCAGAACCATTCTTTGTCAGAGCGATGATAATAAAATAATGGTCTACCTATGTAAGCCTGGGGTCCTCCCCTCCCGCAGCATTGTGTGCATCTTGTGCTATTTCTGTGTTTATGTCAGCTCCCCCCCCCCCTCCTCCCTCCCTCTGTCACGGCCTTTGGATGGTGGATGGCTGATCTGAGAAATGTATTTGGATTGCTGTCCCAAATCTGCAGCCGCTCTCTCTGTGTCTGTCTTATTGATTTCACTCCATACGACACGGCTTGTCGCTATGAATTTACATGTCATTCCCAGCCGCGAGCACTGCCAGGAATATTTGCTCCTCTCTGTCGCCCTCCAACAAACACACAAATATTTCCACGTACGTATGTGTGGTCTGGTCTTTCTGCTCAGACACGTTGTGGGATGGGTTGTTAGAAGATCCCTTGAAATGTATTATCTGTGTACAATATGGACATACATTTGGACAAGAGCTTCAGAGGTCACACGTCTGTGACATTGGGTCGTAAGGTGGTCACAACTGGAACTCGTCCATCAGTGCACAGAGAGACTCTACAGTTAGCCTAGCAATAAATGGGTTAATGCAGATGGGATTCCATGCTTGATCTGCTGTGGCCACGCTATGTGTCACCTGTTTGGTTGTTTCCCTCAGCTGACTGTAAGTGGCCGCAGGTGGCACAAGGAAGCTGATTGTCATTGACAGGCTTGGGCTCCAGCTGCCTGCACGGAGCATCATTTGTGGGTAGAGCGTTGGCCGCTGGCATCACCGGCACAACGGAAAATAGGTGACCATGAAAGGGAGAGGAGAGTGTGCAATGTGGCAGTCAGGGCCCCGTGGACCTGAAATAATTGGGAAAAAAACAGAAAGGAAACAAGAGGTTTCTTTGCTTACACTGATGCCCTGCGGACTGTACATCTGATTCGCTGTCAGAGTCTCACTGTATCCGCCTGTCTGACTGATAACATGGCGAAGGGTATCCACCTGGAAGACAGACAGCAGTAAGGGTGAGGACAGGGTTCTGTGCAGGGCATGAAGCTAGGAGTCAAAAAACAGCCTAGGACAGACATGAATAAAGAGAGGAGGGAAGGAGGAGACTGGAGATAAGATGTTAATAAGGATGAGCACAGAAGTACAGCAAATGACAGTAAGATATACAGTATAGGACAACAACAGAAGTGATGCTTTGTGATATAAAACACCAAGTAGCAGAAGATCAGAGAAAAGCAGATATGACACGATAGAGATATAAAGAATGAAAGGCCATTACGAGGGAATGTAAACATTAAAACAAAACGGGAAAAATAAAGAGACAAGAGCCTGGGAATTAAGGTTGAATACAGATATACCAAAAGGAGCACAAAGTAAAAATAAATAACGATCTGCAATGATGGGATAAACAGAAAAAAAAACACAACTGAATGACTATTCAGAGCCTACAGCAGCCACCACTTTGAGATAAAGCGCAGTTGCTATAGAAATCCACAGATATCTGCAGCATCTGAAAAGAACACTTCAGAACAGCAGATTTTGGTAAACAAAAGTGAAATAAGCCAAAATACTAGTTTAAAACAAGCAAACCAAAGTGTACCTTTAACAACACAGTGCCCTAGAAGATCACCAATAGGGATTGTCAATGAGATGCAGGATTATATAAATTCTGTATGTAAATGTATGCAGCTTGAAAATGGACCAATCAAATTAAACCTTGGTGGGATTTGATTGGTCCATTTCCAAGCCACATACAGTAACATAGAATAAGCATAATCCTGCATCAACCTGGAATTATCTCCATCTCATTGACCAACCTAATCACCAATATACCCATCAGGTATCTGCAAAACTGGCCTCTCTGTTGGTCAGAAGTACGGTGGGTGACACAAGAGGACATAATGATATAGAAGGTGCCAGAAACATAACAGCTGAGTACTTGGCTGCAGGGTGTTGTCAGACACCAACAGAAGGCATGTGGAGGCACCTCTGGGCGCCAGCTTTTCCATCTGTATGCCAGCCATTTTGCTCATTGATACAACATACTTGTTTTACCCACATTTTACCAAAAGGGAATGAAGTTCAGCAAACACTCTACAGAACTTGTCGGACTTTTCAAGGTTTACGTTTAAAACTGTACTTAAGAATTTAGTTTTATTTATTGGGATGGCAAGAGGGGTGCCATGCCTTGCCTGTTTTTGGATGTTGGAAGTTTGTCTACTGACTCATAAGTTGCTCAAACTGGTCAATCTGTGAAACTCAGACACTCAGCTACACCCAACAATGTAGTATGGCCTGGGACTCGCCCCTGAGCTTCTCCCACTGACATGACGTTTTGCATCAGCACGCCCCCTAGCCACATATAGGCCGGTGCATTATGGCAAACACATGCAGTTTTCTGGAGACAGCATGGACGGCTGGGAGCATGTAAATGATAATTTAGCCAATTGCACAGATCTCAGCTAAAGTCAAATTGCAGCCAAGAGTGGATTTTTATTCCTGTTTAGGCTGGAGAAATCCCCTCTCACATCTGGCACAAGTGAAGCAGATACGTTTATTTTCTTTCTTTGCTTGCTTAAAGGAAACCTGAGGTATACAAAGGAAAATATATATATACCTGGGGTTTCCCTCAGCTCCCTTCAGATTGATCAATCCTTTGCCGTTCTCCCGGGCAGCCTCGATCCTTCGCTAGGCAGCCCAGTAAATCCGATAGTTGGGCATACTGTGCGCATCCCCATCATGCACTCGACACGGAGAATGCTCTAAGTTTGCACAGTACTACTTGCACAGGTGCAAGACTCTCCCCATGACAGGAGCTCAATGGGAGTGAGCGCACAGCTGCATTTCTGCCGACTCGCCCTGACTGGCAGATTTACCGGAGGATCGAGGTAGCCCAGGAGGACAGCAAGGTAGCGATCAGTCTGAAGGGCGCTGGAGGAAGCATTCTAACTGATAATTTATCCAGTCAGCTTCAATGAGATGTAAATATACATTCAAATGACATCAGGCCAGTCTTACAGTCTTATTGTGTTGAATATTAATTTTTACAGTGTTGCATATTTTAAAACAAAAATGTAATTGTGAATAAAATCCCACTTTAAAGAAAACAATGAGTCATTCCTATTTTTCTTCCAAAAGCAGTCACTTTGCTGGTGAAAAATAGCAGGATTTTCTCCATAGGTTTTACTAATCTGCGACACAGTAGAAGTAAACCACTGGTGGACATGACATTACAGTGTTACAAGGCAAGAGCTCTGGGGCAGTGACTGTTTTTTGTCTCCACACATCATGGAAAATAACAGACGCAAAAACAGCCCTCTCAGCTTACACAGAAATTCAAGAGATGCTTTAGAATTTTTTTTTTACAGATCTGTCAGTTTGGCTTTAAAGTGAACCCGAGGTGAAAATAAACTGATGAGATAAACAATTATATTCAGTGTTCTGCCCAGGCTCTTTTAACCGAGTGCTCCGTCTGGCTAGTTTTGGCGAGTACCCGGCTAGGTTTGGTGAGCACCCAGCTGGCATCGGCTCACTTCCTCCACTGCTGTATGCTGTAAGCAGAGTTGTGCAGAGAAGCGCTGGCCCTGCATTCTCATCTCGCCCCACCCCGCTACTTTTTCATGCCACCCAGCTAGAAAAAAAAATTGTGGGGAGAACACTGATATTTATCCTACTACTCCTAAAAATGACTTTTTTCGACATCCCAGGATTTTATTTTATATTTAAACATTTAAAAAGTAGATTTAATGTTTTGTTGTTTCTGCTCAGTTGCCGTATGTTAAGTGCCCCTAAATGAAAATACATTGACCCTTTCTCTCTCCCTCTGCTCTCAGAATATGTAGAAAAATGTATTCTGCCAGGAAAACTTTTATGGCTGTAATTCATTTATCAGTGATGTTTACTACATTCCTGACAAGGTACCGACAAGACAGGAGCTCTCACTTCCATCCTTAAAAATTAACACTTTCAGGCAGCAAAACAAAACAAGTAAAACGCCCTGGTTATTAATATGTTTAGTACTGTACATACATGTTTATCTTATGTCACATGTCGCCTCGGGGACACTTTAAAGGCTCAACTTTCCAACTCTTTTTTCATACTTCTGTTATTTATCAATGTCCATGCACCTCTCGATTTCCTGCACTGATGAACAGTTGCAGAAAATCCATAATTTAGTGCTCCTACTATACCCTTTTCTTCCAAACTTCTTACATCAGCAAATTATTCTAGTAGGACACTGCAAGGGATTACAAAATAATAAATCAATACCAGCTCATCACAAAGTCAATTTTAGACAGCTGCCATGAACCTGCTTTAGATTCTGATGATGACACCACCAAGCAAAATTTAGGAAACTGTGCTCAGCTGTAATTCAAAAACTATATATGGTCTTTATGTTAATGGGAAGGAAAAATAGGTTCTAACAACACTGTAGATATGGACAATTACTGGGAGTTCACACTTTGGTTTGGAAAAAAAAACAATACAGTAGAGTCGGTTATCCGGCACTAACAGTTATCGGCTGATGTTTGCTTTCTGGTTGCTTGAGACTCAGAGCCATGTGCAATTCACGTTTTCTCCTAGGTGATATTTTTACACCTTAAAATACTCAAAATTATTTTTTTAAGGTACCCTTTCACCTACTTATTGATACTTTTTCAAATTGCAAAGTGCATTATTTTAAAGCGGTATAAACCCCAGACATAATATTCAATAAAAAACATGTTTTCCTACTTTTTATTATTCCATACGGTTATCATATTTGCTTTAGTGCATAAGTATTATTATTCATTTAGAAATTATACGTTCCCAAAGTACACTTTTTTTGCTCTGAAAGCTGACTTTGCATTTAATTCATAGTTGCTTCATTCATCTTCTAACGTAAGCAGAAATGCTTTCTGACGGTCTCACTGTCTTCAGGAGAGTTTGCAGTGTCAGAGAAGGGTTTGTTTACATTTATCACTTGATACAATTAAACACAAAATAACATTATCTCTAGTTTGGATTCCCCCAGCTTTCCCTGCAGGGGAGCTTCTAAGGCCTGTGTTTAACCCTTTGAATGCTGTTCTAGTAAAAAAAAAATGCTGGTTGTATATAATATGCTGTAAATCTATTATAGCAAAGAAGGAATGCTGGGTTTCATTCCGCTTTAAAAAGAAGTTGAAAAATTATCTTCTAGAAGAAAAGTCAGAAGAAAACGTTAAGTGCATCTGGGTCTCAATGTTAATAATTGGCCCTACTAATACAGTACTATACCCTACTCTACATACATATTATAAAAACTCTGTATTAAATGTTAAAATACAGAAATTGAAAGTATGTTAGCCTCGGAGGAGGCGTGAAACACAGTCTTTAAGCACAGCAGAGCTCACAACAGCCTAAGAAGTTGGCCTTCACCACTGAGTACTGCCGGCGATTTGTGCTGGTTGGTTGAGACTGCTGGTTAGTGGAGTTCTAAATAACTGGAACTCTACTGTACATTTAGTTCAGTTCAAAATATTGCAAGGTTCAACAGCAAACCTTATTTAGTATCCCGAATTTCACTTTAATTGTATGTAAAACACAGCTATAGCACATTTAACGGAAACTGGAGAAATAGAAAGTCAAAATTTGCTGCCCCTTAAATGATTATCCTCAGTAATTAAATTCTTAAAATGAGTAACAGAGTCTGGCCAACTAATTACCATTGCAGTAAGTGAAGGTTTTACTACAATCGGTATTCCCCCTCCAAAAAAAAGTATAGATTCTCGAATTGCAGTTTGAGCGTATTGTCAGTTTTGGAAATTCTGGAAATTTACTGGCTGGAAACTGAAGAAAAAAAATTAAGCTAATAAAATGAAGGCCTTGTTCACATTATAAATTGCCATCTCTGAGCGATTTGAGCTTTTTTTAAAGCACTTTTCCCTGCGCTTTGTGTTTAGAAAAGCATTTTTGCAAGCGCTTTTGCTCAGCGATTATTTTTTTCACTTCCGGAAGTGAACTCTAGTACCCGGAAATGAAAAAATACAATGCACTTTGTATAGCAATTTCCCGAGTGCTTTTATGAATACATATTCATAAAAGCGCTCGGGAAATCGCTATACAAAGTGCTTTCTTAAGTGCTTTGCGATTTCCCTATACATTCCATTGAGCAAAAGCGCTCAGAAAATGGTACATGTAGCGCATTTGCAATTTCAAGAAAATCGAAATGCTTACATGTGAACACTGTCATAAGAAATCATTACACAAGCACTTTTAGCGCTCGTTCACACTATGAGCGTTTGATTTTATTTTTTTAAGAGCTAAAGCGCTTGTGTAATGTTTTCCTATGACAGTGTTCACATACAAGGGTTTCGATTTTCTTGAAATCGCAAACGCGCTACATGTACCATTTTCTGAGCACTTTTGCTCAATGGAAGGTATAGGAAAATTGCAAAGCACTTGAAAAAGCGCTTTGTATAGCGATTTCATGAGCGCTTTTATGAATAAATACATTGTATTTATTCACTTCCGGCTACAAGAGTTCACTTCCTGACTGACGTCAGGAAGTGAAAAAAATCATCGCTGAGCAAAAGCGCTTTTCTAAGCGCAAAGCGCAGGGAAAAGCGCTTTAAAAAAAGCTCAATAGATCGCTCAGTGCTCGCAATAGCGATTTATAATGTGAACAAGGCCTTAGGGTGATTTGCTTAAAGTAAAAAAAAAAATAAGCAAATGCTCATAGTGTAAACGAGCCCTAAATCACTTGTGCAACGCGATCTATGTTTAGGAGCTTGTTCACACTACCAGCGCTTTTTAAGCGCTAATGACTTGAAAAGCTCTTGATAATGTAATGCTATGGGCAACTTTTATAAAATCACATCACTCAAGTGAGAAGACACACAAAGATTACATAAGCAAGAGATTTTCAAATCACAAGCGCATAGAAAAAGCTCTTGCAGTGTGAAGCAGCTATAAGGCAATTTTATGAAATTGGAATTTTACTTTAAAGGGAATATATTTTGTAACGTGAACAGATCTGGGTATATTAATTGTATTTAGAACTGTGATGCATAATTCATAGGAGAGAAGGAGAAATACAATCATTTTTAATAAATCCAATAATTAAAACCTAAATAAAAAAGGCATTGTATATCCCCATTAGGAGCAGATTCAAAAATGAGGGAAATAAGGTTACATGATGCTGTATTCATTAGTGGGATAATTTGTGCCTTTAAGCTCAACTTTCATCACCTGAAGGATGATATAAAACAGCAGCTATCAAGCTAAATTAGAAACTAGATGCTGTTCTCAAAAAAACCATCAATGGCCATAAAATATATTGTATTTTTATTCCAGGAGGAGTGTATTATTGCATTGTTGTGGTGGAAGGAATTATATTCTACTTCATATACAAAAACAACCAAAACGCTTAAAATATTGATAGGTTCCATAAATAAATGAGTTCAATAACGCTTTGTATAAAACACTGTTAACATGCATTGGGTATTATGCGCTGATATAAATAGCTAGTTTTGAGGTTACATTTCTTGTACAAAAGATGTTTTTCTCCATCGTTGTTTTCGTATGAGGTCTTGATGCTCAATTAACCTCCCTAGCTTACAGCAAGAAAATAAAATCAATTCAACTTGCGGGCGCACAACAAGCACTTCCCCTGCCCACAACTATGGCTGACATAATCTTCCATTAGTGATCATGGGAGCTCGGGTCATGGAACCACCAACACCCATCTATGGGGATATGAAAACACCTTTAGTAAGCACAACTGGCGAGCAATTTGTTAAATCCACAATGATATGATGTAATCACTCCCTCCTATAGTAATCAACTAACAGCCAGCCAGTAAAATCCAAAACATAAAAATATCGGATATATACTAACTCACTAGACAAAGCTACCAAACATGCAATGATACTTGCAAGGTTTGGGCACTTTGGCTTGTCCAATTCTCCATCTAACAGCAACAAAACAAACCCTCAGAAAGATCAATCACATAACCCTGTATGCAGATGATCAAGATAAGTGCATAACCATATGATCTCCAACATCCTTTACTCATGACTGAGTTTTTCATTTGGCAAATCATAGGATGATCCCTACCTGTGACTGTACGTTGGCTCCAACCTGGGCACCTTGGTATGAATCTCCATTGAGAGACTGCACGCTCATGAACAAATCTCCAGAGTTTGACATGTTAAAAGAACTGGAAGAACCTGGAAAGGAAAGAGCGAGGCACCTGAATCAAAGAAAGAAGCTCAAACCTCGGAGAAAGGAGGTCTGACATGCACAGTTTGAAGTGAGGCAGGAGGGTGACGGGGGTTACGATAAACAAGAGTTAGTATAGGAGGTAAGGAAATGAAAAATAAAGTATGAAATAAGGCTACATAAGTATAAAAATGGGAGGGAGAGCAACAGGTAAAGAAAGGCCATTTTTAGTACAAGGAGGATTAGTCATTGTCAGATTAGGTGTTCTAGGCTGTGTTAGTATGAAGGATTTGTTCACTGAATTTGCATCAGAATGGAGTAAAAACTCAATGTTTTTCAAGCACCAAAGTTGGAACCACCAACATGACTTATTGCTAGACTATTGGACACCTTGATCTTGCACTCAGCAAGTTCACCTTGAGATAATGCATCTCTAATAAGACTAACCTTACTGGTCAAGTGTGTACTACAAAGGCACGGAGAAAGTTCCAGCCCTAACCTTCTACACCTATCAGATGGTCACAACGGTGTTCACTGTGGACCTCCTCCATGTAAATGAAAGCCAAAACACAAATAAGTAGCAACATTAACACCACATCAACAGCACTAATTGGTGCCTTATGTGTAATATAGTAATCGCAAGAGATACAGTCTGCAGCGCAGACAAATAGAACTCAAATATTCCAAATTTGCCACAAACCAGAATGTGCTAACAAAAGTGGAAATAATGGAATATACAATTATGCAATGTATTCGTTAAGCTCCAAAGGTCTTACATATGATAGGTTACACAGTCCAGCTAAACACAAAGCAAAACAGTCCTCTAAGTTAAACTTCTCAATAAAAAAAATAGTTGTAATGTATAATAATCTGTGGTTGGACCAGTCTCAAAAGTTGCTATGCCATTGAGGTACCTAACGGGTCCCCTTTGTACCTATTTTTATAAAACACTCAGACTCCCAGATTTGACTGACTGGCTTTAGTTTAAATAATGTAAAAACACAAATACATCCACAAAACTCACATTAACCCCATGTTTCTTGCACCAAATTTTAAAATGTTTCAGACTTCAAATAAAGCAACAGCATGCAGTATCACTATATCCCTCTAGACAAAAAAGTGAGACAATGAAGTAAAAATACCAACAAGCTACAAAAAGCACATGCACTGCTTACTAGATTGTATAATATGGCTATGGAGAATCTTGATGTGTGTACAAAACGCTAGACTCCAAAAGTAGCTAGAATGCGTTTTCAGTTACACTGATTGGATTCTAATGGTTTTTCCCTTCCCTTTAAATGTGTTATTCCAAAAACAAAAAAATTCAAACTGTGGAAAAATATAAAGTACTTTCTAAGATGAATGTCAGCCAAATGAAGCTATGCAAGCTCTACTTACTCGGGGCTTCCTCCAGCCCCTTGCAGCCGACATGTCCCTTGTTGCAGCTTCGCTCTCAGCTGTCAATCACATGCACGTGGGCTGGAGTGTTCTGTACAGGCGCAGTAGTTCTGCACCTGCACAGAATACTCCGTCCCACGTGCGAGTGATTGACAGTGGCGCTCGCGCAGTAGAGGACGACCTCGCTAGGTGGCGGAGGGGATCCCAGACCGGTGTTTGAGAGTGGAGGTGCGGCGAGAGCCATGTCAGCTGCAAGGGGCTGGAGGAAGCCCCGGGTAAGTAAAGCTTGCATAGCTTCATTTGGCTGACATTTCCTTTAAGATAATATTGTCACAAGCCAGTTCACTAGATAACTGCACAATTTATACAGGTCACCTACTTCCAGCTCAATTAGCCTCACTCAATGTCATACAGATATTACAAAATGATCATTCATGATTATTTAAGGTAACTGATGTCTGTACTATCTTCCCCCTCACTTCTGCACAACAATTAGCATCACTGGACTATTTCCAGCTAACTGCTACTGCGTTCCCTCTTAGTGGGGTGACTCCTGTGGGTCTCTTCCTATACAGTACACTGAATGCTATGGAGGCTAGTCTGTACACTGATGAGCCACAATATTACATCCACTCACAAGTGAACAAAATGGATAATCTTGTTACAATGGCACCAGGTAGGTGGTCTGATGCATCAGGAAACAATCGAACAGTACATTCATGAAAGTGATGTGCTGTGGGCAAGTTTAAGGACTTGAGTGACTTGGACAAGGTTGAATTGTGACAGCTCGACAATGAGGTCAGAGAATCTCCAAACCTTGTGAGGTCAAGTAAGGGCAACTGGTGACCCAATGATGGTCATGAGTGCTCAGAGCTACCTGATGCCTGTGATGGGAAAAATGAAGGACCCCTTTATGCTTCAATCCCCGAATGGCCATGATATATACGTATTAGCACTAGAGATTGGTCAAGGAGATGCTAATAATTCTATCTTGCATGCAAATTGTATGCAGCTTGGAATTTGGCCAATCAAAGTCATCGGGAACTGCATGTGACTGGCCAAGCTGCAAACAATTTGTATGAAATTTGCACATGTGCTGGAATTGGGATGATCTCATTCACCAACTCTGATCAGAGCGCTGTAGCTTGCCTGGTATGAGGCTGTGCAGCAGATAGGCAGTTAGGGTGCCCCTGCTGACCCATGCCCCCTGCTGGAAGTGCCTACACATTTGCATGTGCATACAAACTACAGCATGGAGGAATGGAAGAGGGCCTGGCCTGATGGATATTGTTGTCTTTGGACCAACTATTCCCCACCTCTGACGAAGCATCTCTGGAGTGTGCTTAAAAAAAGGCCCCAACTTGCAACTTATAGGACTTCAGAGGTTTTAAGGCATTCACCCCTGGATAGATACACAGCTCTTTTTGGCATACAATGGGGCCCAAAACAATAATACGAAGGTAGTTTCAATGTTTTGGCTGATCAGTGTATAGGTCTGTGTGGGAACCATTGTACGTCTGTACCTGGATTGAAGTCAACGTCAAGACAAATCAGGAGTCTCAAACTCGCGGCCCGCGGGCCATTTGCGGCCCTCGATACAATATTTTGTGGCCCTCGCCGGCAAAAGCTTCCTTATAGTTCGCTTCAGTGCTCCCAAGTAAACCGCCGCATCCCTGCCGCTAAACGAGGGCTGCAGAGCCCCCAAATCGCCCGGGGGGGGGGCAATCCGCCGGCATTTCCTGGAAGGGGCAGAGCTTTCAGCTTCAGCTCTGCCCCTCCTGATGTCAATCGCCGCACGGATCGCCGCCTCTCCCCGCCCCTCTCTGTGAAGGAAGAGTGAGAGGGACGGGCAGAGGCTGCGATGCGCCGCGATTGTGAAATCCCTTATGCGGCCCAGCCTCATCCTGACTTTGCCTCCTGCGGCCCCCCAGGTAAATTGAGTTTGAGACCCCTGAAATATACCATCTTGCAGCTTAGCTGGCAGAACACTCAAATGTTATCCGTTTGTATGGAACAAGGTTTCTGAGCTAAAAATCCACTTTTAAAAATGTGGTCATTTGATGCAATGCAGTGAAGCTACAGGTGTTAACAGCAGGCTTGGTGGGTGGAGTTACTTGGCTCAGTATCGGCATGGTGCTGAAACAGCGAAGGGGCGGAACACAGACATAACTGTCATAGATAACTGCAGCTTACTGCTCCAGGAGATGGTGCTGCAGTTGAATGACTAGTTCAAGGACAGCTACCATGAATATTTGTAAAATTCTAAATATATGTGTATTCATGGGACAAATATCCTAGAATAAAATACACTATAAATTATTTTTTCCCATGTTCCTGTCACTTACAGTAGGCATTAGAAACGTGACAGATCTGATAGATTTTGGACTAAGCCATCTCCTCATGCAGAATTCTCAGGGATTCCTTTACTTTAAAAAACACCCCATAGATGGCAGTGGCACGCTCCAAGTGCCAGAATAGTGTGCACAGGACGACACTGGCTTTCCAGCACCTTTGTAATGATCCTTTCCGAGAAGGAGTGAAAATAATATAAAAATTTACTGAGAATCCCCCGTGAAGAAAAAGACTAGTCCAAAACCTGTCAGATGTGTCAGAGTTTTACTAGCTATTGTAAATGACAGCTACATAGGAGTATTAAGGAGAAGAGACAGTTTTGTCAACTGCGTCATGGAGACACCAACTAAGCTGGAGGTGAAAACACTTGCAATTGAGAGAAATATGGTAATTATTACCAGCATACATTACATTTACCAGTTCTGATTAATATCACACACCACACCACCAAGCCATAAGCATGTTCATAATTAGTACGGGAAATAGCATTATAGACAAACACACAAGAAATGTTAGTGTGTAAAACCATCAGGTTTGGTCAGTAGTAGCAGGGAGTACTTTGTGACCTGTAATGTAAACAATATAATGGTTATGGGCTCTGTGTGGTCTTACAGGATTTCAAGGTCAATGGGGATTCCACAAACAATTCAAACTCTACTTCACTGAGAGCTAATGCCTCACCGGGTCAAAGCAAACAACATTCCAGAGGCTTTGGCTGTTGTTGTACCTACACTAACCATTACATGGGAGAATCAGCCTGTTCTGTTTCCATCATGTCCATGGTTGTAAATAAAAAAACATTGAAAATACAGCATTTTATCTTAGGTGTACCAGAAATCAGGAAAAGGAAGGAAACAGAAACAACCCAGACCCGAGAAATTGGAATAGTGCAAGGAAACAAGGAATAGGTCAACAATACCTTATTCAAGAATTAGCTACAATAGTCATCTTTCAATATTAAATTTTTTTAACTAAAAGATTACTATGAGCATTAATAAGGTGCTCAATGTAAGTGTATAACCAGCTCTCCCTCAGCTAATTATAAATAAAACATTGAAAATCAGAAATAAAATTTCACAGTAAAATTGAAAAGTTCAAATAGTAGATTGTTAGTGAGTCACCCTTCCTACGAGGTAACCATTAGTAAACAAATCACAATTGTACAACAGGACATTGCTACATCCATACAGCTATCCAACAGTCTACAAAATGTCCACTGGGAACGCAAGGCAACTTTCCACAGCCTCGTGATATAGATAAACACTCTAACCCTGGTAACGATGTCTTGGCTGCCATTACTAAACAAGAGCTCTTAACCGGTGGGTGGAGTGTTCGAGAGAGGCAAGGGGGACCAACACCCCACCTGCTTACACAAGACTATAGGCTCTAGTCTGGCGGACCTAGCAGGAAACCTCATAGGGAACAGTACTCCAATCACAGCACCCTCTACAGCACAAAGTGTTGTAATTGGCCTAATAACGTAGGTTTAGTTTACTACAACCTTTCTGAAATCCAGCAGTTTGAGAGGGTGCTGTCCACCCAATCACATTAGCAGAATTTCACAATGAGGTTTTCTGCTGGGTCCCCTAAACTAGACTGGCGCCAGCTAGCATAGACCATCTAATCCTGTGAGTCATTATCCATAGGGAAGAGGAGACATCAGGTTGAAGAGTGTAAACCTATATCACACAGTGGTGGAGAAGAAATAGTGGAGAGTTACACTGCACACCCCACTGGAAATGCGTTACTTGTACGGACGAAGCACAGTCCTGCTGTAGAATCGTGATTAATAAGGTACTGTTGACCAGTTTCATATTTTGTCTTCTTGCAATAGCCCATCATACCTTTTGTCTGGGTTGCATGACCTTGCTTTTTTTTTCTCTGCTTTATAGATCCCTTTAGATTATAGATGGAGTAGTGTGCACTTTGATAACTACTGGCGATCAGTCTTTCATTTCTCCATATTCTTTTTAATCTCTAATCCTTTGAGATGTGCAGCAAATTATTGGTTCAAAAAGATGTGATCTAAGGGGTGTAACAGAGAATGCAAAGAGCCAGGGATCAACCAGTGGTAAAGTATTCACAAGATAATTGGTTTTATTTTAAGCAGAATTACCACTGACACGATTTTTCGGGCTGGGTTGCCTTTTATCAAGTGGGGCACTTGATAAAGGGCGACTTAGCCCGAAAAGTCTTGCCAGTGGTAATTCCTGTATTCTGCTTAAAATAAAACCGATTATCTTGTGAACACATCACCACGGGTTGAGCCCCGACTCTTTGCACTCTCTGAATTTGTTCGGGAGTTGTGGACTCTTTAGTAGCTCCCGAGGACATTTACACAAGCCTGCGCGGGGAGGGGGGTGGGGGATTCATTTGTGTTCCACACCAAGGGGAGCGATTTACATATCGGGCACCATGGATGCAAAGAAGTGAAGTGGCAGCATATTTGCAGTAGTGGTAATTGTTGTTTTGTTTTTTAATTGGTAGAGCATGGAGAAATGTCTTTATTTTAAACAGAAGGGGGTTATACTTACAGTGTATTGATATATACATTAGTATTAAATCGATCAACAACTTAGCATCCTCCAAATACTAAAACTGAACCATGGACTGACACAGATGGATGAAAATAATAAACAAGCATCTAAAATAAAAATTGTGACAACACCGACAGTGGGAACCACAAAATAGCCACATGACTGAAACCAAACTGACGTGCGCGTGTCCTGAAGACCATGCGTACTAACCGATGCTCTGCGGTGACAGGAACTGCATTTTGTTTTGTGGTTGCACTGCCCCGCGTTCCGTCTGTTTGCTTCCTGAATGAAACACAACACAAAACCAGCAATTTCAAGGATATCAGCCCTGAGCTCAGCATTGGCATAGGAAGGAAAAAAAACATTTGACTGCAGGGTTAGTGAGCAGTGTGTACAGCTGCAGACTGGTTGACCAAAGGACTTTCCTTGAACCTTGTATGCTCTTCAGTCAAATTAAATTAGGAGAGATACGGATGATACAGGCTCATCATACTCTCAGACCTATGAACTAAAGGCTAGACACCTGAAGCTCCACAGCTGTAACTGAGCGAAACAGCTGAGGACATGCAAAGTTAACAACCTAACTCTGGGAACTCATTTACAGTGTCTATATAGAGTTTAGTGAAATAAAATGCATTCTGAAAAGTAATTACAGTAAAATGACATCTGATAAGCCTGTTTAGCCAATACATTTTACAATCACAGCAGCACCTTTACAGACAATGGGTGACAATCTGCATGTACAGCTTCAGATTTGCAATGTAAACAGTGCTATTTCACCATCAATTTTAACAGAATTTTATAGAAATAATGAACTAAAAGATAAAGAATTAAAAAAAAAATGAATTAGGGCTAAACAGCTCAACTTCAGATGAAGTTGTTTTGGGCAGGGTTACAATCTTAGTTTGTTAGGGTCAGTTTCCATTGGTGCGGTGTGATAACCGGACCGCGCCGCACCCGAACTGAAACAAATGCACTGCAATGGAACAGTTTATTTTGTGCTGCTTGTGCGGTCTGAGGTTTAGCAACAGACTGCTGATTTTCGCAGCACGCATCCGGATCCCATAAGCGCTGATAGGCAGCCGCATCCGGAACTCCGGATCACGACCGGAAGTACCCACGATAGGATGCGATACAATGATCGCATTACACCGCTAGTGGAAATGGGCCCTTATAGCTGTCTGCATCTCCATCCTGATGATTACCAAGACTCTTATCAAATACTGAAAGTGATATACACTGTAGCAGCAAATGCCAGACAACGATTTTCAAGATGTTGTACTTAAGTTTTTCTTTTTAATTGCCTTTCACTTCCCCACTTAATAATCTCCCACCCCCAATTCTAATCAAGACAGGGAGGAAAACCGCTGCCAGGAGTAATAACAGCACAAAAAGAAGAAAAAAAAACAGCCACACATTCCAAAACCAAAAGAAAAAAACCTGGAATTGAATCGAACATTAAGTCGTAAACTGGTCATTTTTTTTTCATGAAATACCATTTTTCCTATAATTATCTGCTTAACAGGGTAGTTTACTAGAGGAAACAATAAAAAAGTGAGGCTGTACAGAAAGCCTTTTTGCTTTGGAAAATTCCTCCCATTTCACTTCACTTTTACTTGCAGCTGTCTTAATACTTCAAAAGATCTGAGGCTGCAGAAGATGGTCCATGCATACAAGGTATCTGATGGTACTCTTGCCTTGCAGCACCTCTCGTTCCCTGGTTAATAATTTATACCAGGACACGATCTACATGGCGTTTGTATGCTGATATTGTATTGCGTCGGCTTCCTCTAAGCATACTAGTTTCCTCCTACATTCCAAAAATATACAAATAAGTTTAATACCATAGCTTTCGCCCCAAAATTGGCCTTAAATTGACTACGATGGACATATGAGTATGGTAGGGATTAAATGGTGAGCTCTTCTGAGGGACAGACAGTGACAAGACCATATACTCTGTACGGCTTCTTTAACATGGGAGGCTGAAGGCTATGAGTTCGCTGCCAGTCAGCTGCTCCTGTGCACTAGCCTGGCACTTGCTAGCGCTCAGTATGGGTGGTGAAGAGCTGCCACCACCACATGGAGTCATAGCTAAGCATGGCTGCGGTCTAGCTCAGTCTGCCATCAGGTAACACCGCTGCATATCAAATGATGACACGCATGGTGCAACAATTACTGCTATGTGGCTGTATTTCCCAAAGGGTATTCTAGGTCAGCAGGATGAGCACTACAGAAGAGGTGTTATATAAATACAAAATAAACAGCAAAGGCATGTAACATTTACAATAAGAAACACAAGAATTGCACTAGTAGTGGTGCCCAACAACTGCAGTGCAACTAACCAGTTACGTTTTATTAATTGGAAAATTACAGCTGAAACCTTGTGGTAAATTAATACTAAGGGCCTGTTTCCACTAGCCGCCGTGCATCTTGCGAGACATGCGGTGGCACTTCCTTGTTCAGCGAGTACGCAGCGGAAGCCGTGCCATGTATGGCTATGAATTCGCTGCCAGCTGCACGGAAAAATGCTGTAATGTCAGCCGAATCACTAAGGCAAGCGATTCGGACAGAGACAGCATTATCCACTATGGCAGAGTTTCGCCGTGTGATTTGCCTGTGGGGAAACTGCGTATTCAGCCAGATTTCCGCAGTAGTAAAAGCTGGCCCTAAAACTAGCTGAGGCTTTCAACATACAGGTACCACATATGGTATATAAGCTTTTACTTAAATTCTATAAGGAGAAGATTTGCTGAGGTCTGCGATCTTGAAACACTCCTCCATACTACTAGCGTTTATAAGACCCACATGACCTTCTCTGCTCTAGTAGCAAAAATAAACATGTTTCTGTTCTTTAGAAGATTTTCAGGTACTCAAGAAGCCATTCCCTGAACATCCTAGATAATGATGTGCCATGCTTAGCTTTCTACCCACTGCTATGCAGAGAAACACAAATGTGAGAGGGCTTCATTAGTGTGGGTGATAAACGTGACTCCAGCAGGAGCTAGCACCTTTGTTTCAACCAGGAAAATGAGCTCAAGGGGACGGGATCTGGATAATATCTGCAGATAACGTGGAATCATCATTAAAGGGCAAGTGAAATTTTAATAGGAATACAGTACACTAAATTGTTACAACTTTGCTCAGATCAGTAAGTATAATTCATCACTTATTTTGCCCTCTTAATAAGATGCCAGTTCATGGATTGTTGATTTTGCTCCCTTGAAGAGATATGACAAATTGGCTGTGCTTTTTGTTAACAATCAAGACTCTCCAACAAATTACTTTTGTCACAAGGCTGCTCCAAAAGAAAGGTGCAAACCACAGACAATGCATAGACAAAACACAGCAAAGAGAGCCCTTCAAAGTGTTTCATTGATTAAAAACAAACTCTGTTAAATTGCACTTAGCGTGTCTGTGATGAAGGGATAAGACAGCAAGACGTGCTGCTGGCAGTTGCTGGGGTCATCAGGAACAACTAATGAAGGATGATGCCCTCAAAAACCATATTGAAGTTATCCACTCCATGGCTAGGAGGCTCGACTGTGGGGGATTGGAGGAGGCGACAATGTGCAAAGTCATCCACTCCATGGCTAGAAGGATCGACCGTGGGGGATTGGAGGAGGCGACAATGTGCAAAGTCATCCACTCCATGGCTAGGATGTTGACTGCGAGGATTTGGAGGAGACACCAGCAGAGGTAGCACTTCCCATAGCACGCCTCGCAGGACTATCCCTTCGCTACATTTATGCATTTTAGTAAACGCAGCGGGATTATTATGTTTTTAATAAATTAGACACTTCGAAGGACACTTTGTTTTGGCTATACATTCAAAAAGTGGTGCTCAAGTTTCTAAATTTGATGAACAAGAAAGTGTTGATTTGTTTACAGATTACAACTTCTTTATAAGTGAGCACCTTAGTGTTG
The DNA here is from genome assembly GCF_040937935.1 of Hyperolius riggenbachi. Lineage (NCBI taxonomy): Eukaryota > Metazoa > Chordata > Amphibia > Anura > Hyperoliidae > Hyperolius > Hyperolius riggenbachi. The sequence continues at coordinate 133,636,774 of NC_090651.1, forward strand.
AGGATGCAAAATGTGAAGGGGCGGTGTTTGTAAAAAGACAGCTGATTTCTTAGACCTCTCAAGGAAGGCATTAAATAACAATTTAGAATTGTTCACTTGTCTATTACAAGAAATAGGGGAAGAACTGTAGGATCTCAATCAAGAAGAAAACTAACCAGGCAATAGAGGTTGTGACCCTATATGGGTAAGTGTGTTGCTGAAGCAGATATACTGTAGCTGTTTGTATTTGAGAAGTTCAGTTGTGAGGGTAACACTGATAAGCTACACAAATCAACATGACTTGCTATGTCTGATTCTAAGTTTAGTTGAGCTTTTTAAGATGTCAGACATTAATTAAGCAGGTAACTTATTGCCACATGGCATCCTATGGTGATGGCTGCATTTCCTCACAGTGAGCTGCCACTTTTTAAGGCACTTGCAATATTGCTACAAGTAAGGCCTCAACACACAAGTCCTGAATAACCTAGCCTACAACAGATAAGATAATCTGTAATTAGGGCTGTTTGTAGGCACAGGCGTGAGGCCACCTCTAATGGTGGGGTATGCAATTAATGCCCTCTCTTCAGTGGTGTGGTCCCTAGAGCTTAGCTAGGCCTTCTGTTGAAGTTTACTCTCCCCGATATGTGACATATACAGAAATAGGCCCCATTTTCTGCATGAGGAAAGACATCAAGGAGGAATGCAGTAGGAGAACAAGGGATAGGAGAGAGGTTTTGCCTTGTGCTGCATGACCTGGCCCACTGACCACTAGGGAGTCCTCGCCAATACACTCACTATCACCAGAAACAGCTCCAATTGGATGTGAAGTAGCTCCGGATGCTGGGTCTAGCTATATGGAAGCAACTCTTGCGACTGCAAGGGGCCCAGAGCTGTGGGGGCTCACCCAACTACTAACCTTCCCTCTGACACAGGGGTCCATCCTCCACATCAAGTGAGTTTGTGGCTAGTGATGGGTGTGAAGGTTATGATGGGCATACTTGTTTGAAGACCCTTGCAAGTTGGTACCACAGACTGTGGGGGTAATCAAGGGGAGGCGATGGACCATAAAAGTCCATAAAAGTTTTGCTTGGGGGCCCCATGATTTACAGGTACACTCTTGCTCAGAGTGGCTTGGCTGTGCATTCTAACTTTATGACCCTCAGACTTGGAGGAAAGGGGGTAAGTTGTGGGGCAGGGAGGAGTTGGCTAGAAAAAATCCCAGTAATAGGCTTTAAGTAACTCTGTTGCGTTTAGCTGCAATTCTTTACGATCACTGCATAAACAAGAAGTCAGCTTTTACCAATGGTGCAGAAAGGCTAATGGAAGCAGATATAGAGCAGGTTGCTGTATGCACCAGCTAGTCAAGCCACTTCCTCTTCTCACTGCATGAATGTGACAAAGCAGCAGAGACACAAGTGCCATAACACATCCATATCTTTGGATGACTCTTGCCTTATAGCCTTTCCTAGTGTTCAAAAGATCAACCTTCTGGAGAGGCAGCCTTATAGCACATAACACTGCATATTTAAATAGATACCTCATGTTTCCTATTTACACTGGCAACTCTTTCAGAGAGGAAAATCCCTCTTCTTGATTATAAAAGCACCATATACCTGTCATCTAGTTAACAAATGCAATAATGTGCATCACAAACAGCATATGTTAATCCCACTACACAGAGTGAAAACATGAAATATGCCATTACAGTCACTTTGAAATTCTGCCTGAGAAGGGAATGCTTGCATGTAGAGATGCCAGGTAGCAGCCTGGAGAGAACAGAGAAAGAGATGGATCAGGCAAGGGACACCTAACAATGGCACAAGGAGAGAGTGATTGGTGGATGAGTGGAATATGATAGCTTATATTTAGAATGATTGATTCAAGGAAATCAACAGTGTAGCATCGTGAAAATATGAGGTGAAAGCTATGATACATGGCACAGCACACATAAATAAAACAAATTAGACAAGCTAAATAGGAGTGAAGGCAAATCTGCAGACACTTTATTAAATCGGGATACAAATAGTATTCCTGTGAATGCACAGAAAAGGCCATGGGTAAATTGTATTATGAAAGCTAAGTAAACTATTATGATAAACTAAAAGTAATTTAATATTACTTCTCATCTAACCCTTTATACAAAACAGATTTGTCTTGTATGGCAAATCATTTCTATTTTACCTTTACAGAGAACATGTTACGGTATGTACTAAAAAAAAAAAAAAGTGACCAGACTAAGAATACTGCCAAACACCAGCAGCGTGTGGTGCATACAGTATACAATTCCTGCAATACTCTTCCTGAAGTCATTTCCTTACCACTGTGCTCGGCATGCATCTTGCGAAAGGCGATGCCGGTACAGCTGTGACGCGCCTCGCAGCCGAATCCTTCTAGCCCCGCTATGCATGGCTATGTGATAAGGATAAGTTGCGCAATAATATGCTGCAGGCCGTCAGGTTTTTCCCCGGCCACGAATTCGGATGTGCAACATTAACTTCAAAAGGCTGCCGAATTCTATCTGAATTAGTGGCCGGGGAATCGGCCCGTTTTCGCACAAGTGGAAACCTAAACTTTTCGCACAAGTGGCAACCTAAGAAGGATATGGGGGCTGACATGTATTTCCTGTTAACCAAAGCAAAGTGCCTGGCTGTCCTGCTGATCATCTGGCTCTCTTGTATCCATAGACAGATCAGAGGTCTCTGACAAAAATCTGACAAGATCAGCTGCATGCACATTTCATTGCATTGCTGAAGCCAGAAAGATCAGCAGGACTGCCAGGCAACTGGTATCTGGTATTGTTTAAAAAGAAATATATATGGCAGCCTCTATAGGTCTCACTTCAGGTTCTCTTTATAGGGGCCTTTGTACTTTCTCCATAAAACTAGTTTGGATTTATGTAACAGGACACACATTAGGCCTGGTGCACAAAGCAGTGGTAACGTTGCCATGCACAAGCAGGGCACAGCAATTTGACTGGTAGTTACGCATAGGTTGCTGAGGTAACATGCACGTAACACATAGTGCCCCCGTTCACCGTTCGTGCTGGCGAGATTAGCGTGTGCTGTCTGCGCGTGGCATTGTTACTACGGCTTTGTGCATCTGGCCCTTTACTAGGCTTCCTGCAATTTAATATAACACAATCTCCTCATTACCAGATACAAGGGGTGAACATCAGCAGCCGAGTATTGCAAGAGTCTTTTTATTCTTCCCTTTATATAAACAAACCTTTTTCTGATTTATCAAATCTGAAAGGCAAATAAAATGGCGTACGCTTTCCGTGTGCAGCGTTCCCTCTTCCATGTTTACGAAACTCTCTGTTACAACCCCCTAAAGCTTTTCCTACAGTCTATCTGACCTTTGTAAAATGATTGCCCCTCCCCCTCTTCCTTTCCTTCTCTGACACGGCTTAGATATGAGGTGTGATCAAAAATCTTTTATTTTTATTACATTTAAATGTTTCTATATGGGAGACATACTTTAACTGCATTGTATGCATGCCTTATGGAAGACAGTTTCTCACACCTTATATACAAGATTGTATACAATGAACAGAGGCGCTAAAAGTATAAGATTAGATTAAATGAGCTTAAAAACCAACTTAAATGGCAAAATTGAAGGAGGAAGTGGTGGTCTTACCTCCCTCAAGCAGACACGACAACGACTGCGATTCAGACAGTCAAACACATTTATTAGGAACTCCAAAAAGAAATGCAACGCGTTTCGCAGGTTCAACCCCGCTTCATCAGGCAATATAGGGAGGAGTATCAAACAATCTGCACAAGGATTCAAATTAAGCGCCTCTGTCTCTCTTATATACAAGATGACTGATTTCAAGTTACTGCCTTCATAGTATCAAAAAATATTGTGTGGATAAAACAAGCAAGACACACAGTACTCCTACAAAAACCGTATAGGGTTGGCTTTTGGGAGTCACTTCCTTTGCCATATTGCGAGAATCAATAGTTGGTACTAAACTGTAATTCTGGGAATACACGTTTCGTTTTTGAGGCAGATAGATGGTTAGACAGATAATTTTCGATATGTCCGATCTCCCGTTCGATCGTCTTGCCGCTCGATTCCTGATAGAAGTGAATGGAAAAAGATAAGAAAAACGAGTGGAAGATAAGAGGATCGACTGCAGAATCGAGTGGCAAAAACGATCGAGCGGAGAATCGAGCGGCAGAAACTAAGCGTGTATGCCCAGCATAACACAAAAATAACCGGATTTATACTGCATGTTACCATCTAGTACTTAATGTTAGGGCAGATTTATCTAGCTAAATCTAGTGCAAATAAAAAATAATTAGTGCACAAGTGAAGTAAATGTACAGAAGGATCTAGGACTGGTTGCTGTAAAAAGTAGATACACATACTAGATGACACTTGGCCAAAGCAACCCCTGCTCCAATGTCACCTAAGGATCTTCAATGACAGGGACGCCCAATGGGCCACCAACAGCATTGTTCTGCTCTTCACCCTGCCCATAGGAAGTTGCTCTGTCATGCACCACGTGTCATCCCTCCAAAGAAACAGACGCGTTACTAGCCTCTGGGCTAGCGTTAGCTCTGCTCCAAATTGTTGCACAAGGGATTAGGTCCAGTTATCGTGCATGTGTACCCTGCTTAAAGGACACCTGAAGTGAGAGGGATATGGAGGCTGTCATATTTATTTCCTTTTACAGTGAACCAGAGATGGTTCCCTAGCGCTTATTAATACTTACCCAGGTCTTCCTCCAGCCCGATGAGCAGCGCTGAGTCCTTTGCCACCCTTCTTCTCGGCCCCTCTGTTCTGGCCGGGTTGGTCAGTCGCCGCCAGTCGAGGTCTTCTGCACATGCGCAGCTCGGCCGCACGTTCCCGGAGCCTTCTGTGCCTGCACAGTACTACAGGTCGAGGGGTGCACGTGCGGCCAAGCTGCGCATGCACAGAAGGCCACGACTACCCGGATTACCGGGAGTCATAGCGGCTTAGCAGAGGGGCCGAAGAGGACGGCGAAAGACTCATCGCTACTCGTGGGGCTGGAGGAGGCTCCGGGTAAGTGTAAATAAGTACTAGTGAACCATCTCTGGTTCACTTTAAACAATGCCAGTTGCCTGGCATCCTGCTGAGCTTTCATGTATCAGTAGTGTCTGAATCACCCACCTGAAACAAGCATGCAGCAAATCCAGTCAGACTTCAGTCAAACATCTGATCTGCATGCTTGTTCACTGTCTATGGCTAAAAGTAATAGTGGCAGAGGATCAGCAGGAGAGCCAGGCAATTTGCATTGTTTAAAAGGAGATAACTATGTCAGCTTCCATATGCCTCTCACCTCAGGTTTACTTTAATCAACTGCTCCTCTTCTGCACCAGCTTAGCTCCAGTTCTCTTTGAGGTGATGTTGATAAATCTGCTGTGCCGATTCTGGCAATCTGATGAAGGTAGTTACCCCTAAAAGTCAATCTTTTGACGCGAGTCATAATGCTTGAATATTTTTACTTCATGTGCAGTTTTCCCGCCTAAAACCGTGCCACTGAAGATTTTGAAATTGTGTTTTACTATCCAGTAACAAATAAAACCACTAGGTGCATTTCCACTTTTCCACTAGGTGCATTTCGATCCGAATTTTGACCCCACACACTGCCTGTACTTCTATCCATTTTATGTGGTACTTATGCCTGTTTTTATATGCTGGACATGCGCTTCCGCTTTCTATCATTTTTTGCACTTAGAAACCAATCCTGATTCTAACAGTGTGCAGGAATCTATAACCCCCCCCCCCCCCCTTTATTCTGAGCCTTTAGCAGATGCTGAACTGCCTATTAGCTGCAAACACAATCTCTACTCCTAGATAGCATGATATGAATTAAGAACACAAGAATTGTAGTCATGTGACCAGATCCATAATCAAACTGCACATGTATGTGGCTGTTCTATGTGTATCATAGTCTCCATAAACACAAAGGCCTCGATTCATAAAGCATTACCTCATGCGGTAATGCTGAAAACAGCAGACTTTACCGACCACTTAGCAAAATGTCAATTCATAAAGGCTGTTACCGCATGAAAAGCTGACATAACCGACCAGGGAGATAAATTACAGACTTGGCTGTAGTTACCGACAACACATGTCAGTAAATTGTCAGCAAATGTCAATTCATAAAGCCTTCAACAAGCGGTAAGCCTGGCGGTAGTTACCAACACCTCTAGTGAGGCGATAACAAGTTACCGACAGCTCTGACGAATGCAAAAGTGCAGAGAGCCGAAGTCTATTTGAGTCATCAGTGGAGAGAGCCAGAAAGCCCTCTGTGTGAATCATTTGAGCAGGCAGGGAAAGACTGTGTGACTCATCTGTCTGAGTCATCAGTGGAGAGAGCCAGAGAGCCGTCTGTGTGAGTCATTTCTGCAGGACAAAAAGAGAATCGAGACACTGCTCTACTATACCGCTCAATGGGCTGCGGTAATTTACCGACCTCCAAGGACAGCTGGGGAAATCTTTATGAATTAGCACACAGACCGGGAAAATACCGAGTGCGGTATTTTCCCGACAAGATTTTTTTTATTGCACTGCTGTTTATGAATCGAGGCCAATGTAACCTTATTTTGCTATTGCTGTTGGTGTATTTGTACCCATAAACTGACACAGTAAAGCAATGTCCATATAAAGTAATGTTAAAATTATAAAAGTGACTGATGCATCGAGTAAAACATCCCATTGTAAGATCACAGAATCCTCTATGTGTATCTATAGGATTTCCTTTCTCAGAGCTGAGCTCTTTAGCTCCGGTCTCCCTCTTTGCCCATTATCCATAACTTCTATCCCTGCAATATGCAATTCCCCATTGCTTCACCCTTAATCTCTTTGTTGGAGAGTTGCCAGCAATCCTTGAATCAATTCCTGCAGATTTCATTAGCCAAATGACTTAATGATGACATCAACATGTGATCAGCTACAGAGATCTAATTATTGTGCAGCCAACAGCATTAAATTATAGATCATTCCGACAGAATCCAGGACAATTCAGTGGCAAGCCGGCTACTAAAGCATTGCTATTGTCCTCCTCACTAGAAATTTCCTACATGTTTTCTGGGGGAAGTTCTACAACTAAAAAGCTGGTGAGTTTCCTTCAGGTGGAACTCCAATCTGGTATACAGTGGGCAAAGGTTAAAACACCTCTCAGGGGTATCTTTACACGTACATGCAAACAGTGCGCCAGAAAAAGCCACTAGTAGAATATCGGTACAATTACCAATATTCTAATATTGTGCAGTGTTAATTCCAATAATAAAATATATGGTAGTCAACAATTACCAATATTTTACTAGAGCTAGACCTAACCCTATTCTCACACAGAGCCCTTCCCCTTCGGATGCCTCCCCCCCCCCGATCCCTAATAGGGATGGCTCTGCCCAGGAGAACCCACAGAGAAACGTGATCGGTTTGATCATCTGATATTAAAGCTCAGATTTGCTGGTCGTGATCATGTGTTAAACCAGGAAGCCATCACAGAAATCTATCAGCTGATCAAACACTTCTCCATGAGTTTTCCTAGGCAGGACCATCCCTAATCCATAACCAAACCCCTGCCTGCAGCATAGCCTACCCTTCAAAGACCCCCTCACCAATGCCTAATTTTAACCACTCTCCGCATCGCAAGCCCACCGATATATATTTGCTGCAAAAAATAAAACATATTGGATGCTGCAGAGTTTAAGCACTGCCATAGGCGCCCATACAAATTACAGCTATAGGGGGAAATCTGTGTGCCAGGACCGGCCTCTATGCAAACAAGTCCCCAAAATTGCCCTTATAGCCATAATTTGTATGGGCGCCGATGGCGGTGACCTAACTTCCTGCTTCCTTTCTTCACTGCTGTCCGTATCCCCACTGGAGAGGTTTCCGTCTTGTTTTAACAGACAGGAAATTAGATTCTGAATAGGTACAAAGACAGTAATAAATAACATTTTAAAAGACTGTTTTTTCGGTGGTCAGTCACCTCATTACAGAGATTTTTATCTCGTCACTAGGACAGCAAATGAGAGGAAGGTCTACAACTAAATAAAAATAAAAGCTTGATATTTTTCAGACACCCTATGCTACGACTGAAATAAGAAGTCTTAGAGGAAATATCAGTTTAAAACGACACCAACACTTCACACTGATGGTAAAAAGGAAACTGTAATGTTTAGATTTTTTTTGTAAATAAACATAATAAAAGTGATGAGCCTAGAGAATGCTTATAGTGTGAACAAACATGTTAAAGTGTAGAGTGAATTGTAATGTAGTGCTTATACTTCCTAATGACCCCAGGCATGTGAACATCTGTGCATTCCAGAGTATCAGACTGCACTGAAGAAGCCAGCAAGCCTCTGCTCTGCAGTAAATCACCGGGAGGAAGAGAGAGAGACAACCTCGCCACCACTCCTCCAAGTCTGCTCCTCTGAAATACACACGTGGGGTTTCACTAATGCTTTATAAGCATACAAGAACCCCCTTTTACATCAAAGAAAACCAAAAATTACAGGTGTATGGTACTGTAAAAATATAACCAAAGAAAAACTTTACATTTTTTTCCCTTTAAAAAAAAAAAAAAGTCTGTAATCATAACTTAAGTAAACTTGGTGGAGGGGGGGGGGGGGGCGAATATACATACCCGGGGCTTCGTCTGGCTTCCCTCTAGGCTCCCAGGTTCTTTTACAATTGGCATTGGAAAGTGTTTCGGTCTGGGATGACTGCGCAAATTTGTAATTACTGTACCACTTCAAGACGATGTGGCCAGTAATGTCACATACCCTTCTGCAGAATCCTAAGGGAGGGAGAATAGGACAAGCTGCCAAAGGGGTGTGGCCTACACTGCTATTTACACTCCCTCTGAATTTTTAAAGAGACCCGATCGCATGCGCTGTACTGCGCAGATGTAAAGGACTTGCACCTGCGCAGTATAGCTGATACGATCGGGCTCGGCTATTTCCGCCTTAGTCCTAACAAAGAGCTGCTACTGCACCTACACTGGATTGCGGCAGGTAAATATTTACCTCGCACCTGTTCAGGGGTCACAGCGCTGGACCTTTTGGGATGGAGGAGGACAGGGTATCACTCAGAGGGATTGTTTTTTGTTTTTTTACAGGTTTTCTTTAAAGTAAAGCATAACTTTTCTTTTTAAGTTACACTAAGATTTATGCATTTTGTAGGATGATAAAAGATTGCAGACATTAAAAATTCCTGGGGTTCCACTTTCACTTAAATCAGGGCTGTCCTAATGGCAGCAGCATCCGGCCCTCAAGAGCTCTTGCTGTGGCCAGTCTGTTTGCTGTGTCACTTTCCCTCCTTTCTCAATACTTCTGTCACACCCACTTGTCTCCCCACTAAGATCCCCCCTCCCCTCCTTCAAACTGGGACATTGCTGCTTGGTCCCCTCCAGACCAAGACTCCCGGGAGCTTGGCCCTCCACGTCCACAAAGATGGTCAGCACTGATTTAAAAGAATATAAAGGTGGTTATTGTAGACCTTTTCTATTTGTTGTGCTATTTTTCCCTTTGGTGCACTGAGTTCCGGACCCAAAATTAATATGCATATCAGGTCAGTAAGGAGTTCAATGCAAGACTCCTTAACACTGCAGGGTGGCCTCTTGAGCGTGTCCCAGTGGCTGCAGCTCTTGAGCGCTTTGAGTCTGACAGGAGAAAAGCGCTATACAAATGTTCGGATTATTATATAAAAATAATTAAATAACTTGCTACCCAAATTCAAAGCCCCTAATTTCTGACAGAACTATCCATCTCCTGCTGCTTGCTTTGTTCCTACACCAAGCCCACTAACCCAGTCATTCTAAAGCCATGATAGGCTGGCAGTGAGCAGGTAGCATGGCCTCAGCTGATTAAGCAATCACTATTCCCCCCCCCCCCCCCCCCGAAATGCCCATGTGACTATATGTGACTGGGTGTGAGCAGGCAGATATCAGTCACTGAGGATCTATGCACCAGTGGAGTTGGCCATTTCTTTTCGAAAGCAACACTTTTTTTGCAACGCTTTTTTTTTTTTTTTACCTTGTTTTGCATAATTCATTTATAATAATGTTTTATGAAAAGCATACACAAGACTGAGTTATAGGAAGCATAACAATAACAATTTCCATGCTCGTCTTGTTTCAGGTTTCATTTACACTATCTACAGTCATGACACGCTCCTCTGGTATCAAAGCGGTTTCTTCAAGCAGTCAATATATATATATATTTTTTAAATTAAAAAAAAACAAAAAACAACCAGAAAATATTCTGCTGTTACACTGTGTTTCTTTATCAAGGTACAGCAGATCTTCATTCTGTTTGTAATTACATTCCATGGTTTCTGCACCGAGTACTCCTCTCACAGATATGAGCAGGTAGTGGTTTCTGTCACTGCTCAATATATTCACACACTCACAACAAATCACAGTAAAACAAGCATCTGAAGCAACAGCGTAGCAGAAGTAGCATGCAAGCCTCAGGAATCAGGGATATTTAAAATTATGAATGCAGATGTTGGGGTTACTGTAAACCTCATCTGCTCAAATAGGCTAATATACCACATATGTAGTGATAGATGAACTGATAGATGTTTAATAAATATATGACTTATGGAGTTAATAATCCTAAAAACCTATGGTTCAGTGTAGGGGAAGACAACTGTGTGTATTTTGTACATATACCTGTAACATTTTCCTACTTTTATTTCCTGCTGTCTTCTGCCCTTTACTAGAGTAGATGGCTTTAATGCTCAACCAAACCAAAATTTAACTATGCAAATTCTAATAGCAATCAAAAATATAGCAAAACCCAGACACTGAACTTATAAAAAATGCACTTACGCGATCCACTTAAGACATTGCAAAAATGTGACTAATGGCCTATCAGCTGTTTCACCAGTGCTACTGCTTCACCAGAGGCCCAAGTAGGATGCTATGTGGCCTGTGACTAAATGGATGAGATAAAAATGTATTTTTTGGATTCAGTACCTAGTGTCGGTTATATGTTTTTCTGTTGACTACACCGACAGCATGAATATTGTTTTAAATATATACTGTATATATTTTTTACCTTAGATCTAATAGCAATCAAGACAACAAGTGAAGCACAGTGGTGGACAAAATGCTTTTGTGGGCCAGATGTCCTACTGCAGGCAGCCCCTTCTGCTCATGCTGCAGCTGCTAAGGAGAGCCTTGCACACACACTAGATAAAAGTAATTTAAAGTGTCTGATGAACGACACATTTCACCGTTTTGGACAACAATTGTAAAAAAATGTAGCTAAAAGCCAACAACCGATACTGGGTATTCTGCTTGATCCAATTGGCAGAACAACTATTGGCCAGATATTAGCCAATGCCGGACGATGTGTAAAAGTCATTCAAGTAACATTGTGCCAGAGCATGCGTGCATGTCGTGTGAAATGTCACTTCCTGTTTGTGTTCAACAACTTTTATCTAGCGTGTGTACAAACCTTTGGTCAATCAATTGATAAATAAAGTATGAAGAACAATTGACATCAGACTACATTCCCAGAATCCCAGCAGAAGCCATGTGACTATATGAGGATGTGAGACCTGTACAGTCACAGGAATCGTGCAAAGACCCCAAGTCTGGTAACAGGACACTAACAGGCTCTAGGAGTCTTTCGCCTGTACGGATAGGTGCACAGCTGCAGGAAGCTCAGGTATAGAAATATCATGTCACTCATCACACATGGACTCGGTTATTAGAATTTCATCAATGGGAAGGTGTCATACTGGGCACTGTGTCATATTCATACATCAGGCTTCTGCGGTTCACAAAATGGTAGCTGCTGAGGGCCGCGCTGAAAAGTTTTAAGGTTAACCAAACAGCTGCTTGACTTAAAGTGAATCCATAGTGGATTGCTGCAAATGTAACTAGTGGTAAAGATGCATACTATGCAGAGTTAACTCAGCAGTGCTCCTCACCAACACTGAAAAGGCTCTTCTAAACCCAAGCAGTTCCCCAGATTAAGCTGGACCTTAATGGAAGTCTGGCCACAGCTTTCCTGCCCAGACCGCATCACTGACTGACCTCTACACCAATGCAGAGACCAAGCAGTGTTCATGTGGATTCGGGGTGGAGGATGAGGCAGAACTCAGCCCTGGGTGGGATATTCCTCTGACTGCTGAGCCTTTGAAGTGCCCTATTTGTGATAATGTGAAAGTGGAGAGCAGTGTCAGCTAGTAAGGCTGCACAGTATGCAGCACTACCACCACTTCCATTCACAGCAGCTAAATGACTTGACCAATGAATCATCAGTGGAGATTCCCAGCTCCTCCCTGCAATCCTCTCTCCAGCATGAACTTGACTGAAAATCAGAACTTACAGCAATCTCTACCCCAATGTATGTGGGTCCAGCAGCAGGCTTCTCCAGTGTGTGTGTGTGTGTGTGTGTGTGTGTGTGTGTGTGTGTGTGTGTGTGTGTGTGTGTGTGGGGGGGGGGGGGGGGGAGTAGGCTTATGTTAACTTCTGATTTTCAGTTAAGATTTCAGCGCAGGAATCAGAATACTGCAGAGTTCTGGCCAGAAGGTAGGATTGTCCTTATAAGTCCACATCTCTAGGAAACACTTTCATTAAATAGAAATAGTTGTCAGTTTCACTTTGTATACTGAAACACCAATATCACTGGGATAAAAATAGGTAAATAGGAAAATTACACACTGAACAGAGGCCATTTTCAAACAGACACAGCAGGAAGATTACCGGAACAAGCAGGGTAAAGCAAAATAATTTAAAAAAAAACCTCTACAGGCAAAAAATGGAAAATGGTGAGGTGGGAGAAGAGAGGGAGTGTGGGAAGCAGAAGATAATGGCATATTGGGGAAGGCAAGAGACGCACAGTAGTGTGATAGTAGAAATGAAGCAGAGAAACAGCATAGTAAGGAAAGACTGGAGGTAAATGATAATAAAACTGCAACAAACGAAAGAAAACAAACTAACCAGCCGAGCTGGGAGTTGAGGGCGAATTGGCTTGACTTCCGTGAACTGACACATTGGTAGCAGTCACAGCTGTTTTGGCAGCATAAATATTAGCTTCCTCTTGGAATTTACCTATGTTCTTCTTGTAGCGGATTCGCTTATTTCCAAACCAGTTTGATACCTGTAGTGAGCACAAGAGAGACTGTGATTCGTATTGCAGTACTTACACTGTAGTGGCTATGAAAAGGAAATAGAAGAGCATGCTGTGTTTGTAGGTAGAGGAAGTGGCCATGTAGCCGCAATGCGCATAGAGCCACTCCCTGGTCACAGTTTCTGCAAAGCATCATACTGAGTAGTCTTTCTTCAGTCCCATGCCTTCTCCTTCCATTTGTAACTTACTTAGGCTGGAACTTTATGCCAGCATTTTTAATTATGTATACTTTATGTCGGATTATGTTTTGTATGTTCTTTCTTTGTAGCTTTCTGATGTCTCTCCTGACTGTACGGTGATCTTTTTACATCTCCTAGTCTACTCCCTTTTAAATTGTGGGTGTTTGTTCAACTGTGGTGCCAAGTTCTATAAGCTAGAAAGACAGGATAAGATTTCTACTTGATTCAGCAGATGATCGATATTTTCCCTGGTATGGATTGTTTGCTGGATTTACTACCTAGCATCACTTGGTATGGATCAGATTTCACTAGAAACCTGTTTGTATTGTATTGACTAGTGGAAGGCTATTGCTGGCACCATTTCAATCAATTTATTTATGCAACTATTAATTCTCTGCCGCTCTTGATCTATAAATAACATTATCTTTTCTGATTTTCAATCAATATTTAAAAAAAAAAATCAATTCACTAGGCCCTAATATTTAATTGATTTTTATTTGATTCAGTCAGACATTTGATTTGAAAAAACAAAACAAAAAACACTAAAGCCCACTTGCAGCACTCACCCTAGTGAGGTGGTTTCACTGCAGCATTTCAAGTCACAAAAGCAATGCCTGCAGAATTTATGGAGCGATCCCAGAGCAATTGCATTCAGAGTGTGCAGGGGCAAATCACATTCACTCTGGGAATCACGTTTAAAATCCTGGTACTTGAAGTTGGGAAAGTGCTGCTCGTGGGCCCTGTGCCTAGTTGATTAAATCTTGCCTAATGTATGGCTATCTTATCACTTGTATAAGACAAAGACAAGACAAATAACATTTATATTGCGCTTTTCTCCTTGCGGACTCAAAGCGCCAGAGCAGAGCAGCAGCCACTAGGGTGCGCTCTATTGGCAGTAGCAGTGTAAGGGAGACTTGCCAAAGGTCTCCTACTGAATAGGTGCTGGCTTACTGAACAGGCAGAGCCGAGATTCGAACCCTGGTCTCCTGTGTCAGAGGCAGAGCACTTAACCATTACACCATCAGCCAACTTAACTATAGCTTAATATTTGTATTTAACTCAGAGGATTTTTGACCATAACACTAATTTGTAGTTTGACATACTAGCATTGTTTACATAAGACTTGGTGACGAACTGGGTTCTCAGTGTGAGAAGGTGGTGAATACTCTAAAGAAATTGTGTGCTCAGCAGCTATGGCTTAAAGACACCTGAAGTAAGAGAGATTTGGAGGATGCCATATTTATTTCGTTTCTGGGCCCATACGAATTTGCATTGTGAAAATTCACAATAGAACTGACATCAATGCAATTTCATTGGAGTAGTTTCCATTCAATGCATTTCTTTCTGATGAGAAAAAAAAATTGGACTACTCACACCCCGCATTGTTCCGCATGTAATGAAAATCAATGGTCCCGCATGCAAATTTTTCTGTGTTCCATGCAAAAAACAAAACAAACTTGTTTTCCCATCTAACATGCTTCTTTCCATTTCCTGTGAAATCAGTGTTGTCACGTTGCTATGGAGATTAAAAATTGGATGTGAAAATTTGCATTCAAAGTGCATAAAAACGAATGAATTTTCACAAAATCGGATAAAAATCGCACGTCCAAACCCGTACTCAAATCGCGTGTGAGAGTAGAAATGGGCCAATACCAGTTGCACAAGCATGTGACAAATCTAGTTAATCTTCAGTCAGACATACGCAATACTTGTTCAGTGTCTATGGCTAAAAGTATTAGGGCTCGTTTCCACTATCGCGAATCTGCATGCGTCCAACGCATGCAGATTCGCACATGTAATGCAAGTGGATGGGCCTGTTTCCACTGTAGCGTTGTTGAGGTGCGTTTTTTTCAGCGGTAAAAAAACGCACAAAAGAGCCAACGAATTCGCCTGCGAGTGGAATGCATGCGAATCGCCGCTAATGTATTTAATAGGAAATTCGCATGCGGCTATGGTATGCGAATTTTCATGCGAATTCGCATGCGAATTCGCATAGGTACCAATGTAATTCAAACAGGCAGTGACATGGTTAATTTCGCATATACCCTCACCTATGCGAATTCGCATGCGAATTCGCGGCAAAAAACGCGCAAAAATTCGCATCCGCATGCTAATTCATGGAATTTCAACAGCGGTGGAATCCAGGCGATTCTGCACCGCAATAGTGGAAACGAGCCCTCAGAGGCAGAGCATCAGCAGGGCAGCCAGGCAATTTGCATTATTTAAATGGACATAAATATGGCAGCCCTCATATCCCTCTCACTTCAGGTATCCTTTAAAATGGATCTTCATAGATTTACTGCACATTTTCCTGTTTTTGATCTCAGTGAATAAATAAGGAGATTTTAAAGGATCCCAGCTGTAAAAATAAAAATTGTTCTTATAGTTACTTGGGGCTTCTTCCAGCAGCCAGGCGAACGCATGTGCAGTATTGTGCAACTCAGCTGCAGGAGTGGGACAAACAACTGAGTAAGGAGGAGGACAGTGAGGCACATACAAGCCTACGGGGGCTGGAAGAAGCCCTAGGTAAGTAAAAGAACACGATTTATTTTTACCTCTGGTATCCTTATAATAATTGTAAAAGTTATCCTCCCATAATTCCAACTGGCAACTTCCTGTACAATTCCCAAATGATGAGAGGATTCAAATTATTGAATACACCTACCTATTGGTTCCCGGTTGATGGCAAGCAAGGTGGACTTGTGGGAGTGCAGCCAGTGATCAAGACTGCCCAATCCACATTCTGAACAGATGAGAAGAAAAACCCTGCCCTGCGTTGCAATGGGAGAGGAGCAGTGACCAGGAAGTAGGCTGACAGCTGACCCAGTCAAACACAGTTGCTGAACTGTGTGGCATGAATAAAGTTAAAGCTTTCCTCTTTGCAGCACTGGGTGGCCTGTTTAAATCTAGGCCAGGACATTACCTGCATGAAGATTGTATGTTCTCCCCTTGTTTCCATGGGTTTCCTCTGGGCACTCTGGTTTCCTCCCATTTCCCAAAAACATACAGGTAAGTAGATAGGTTATTGATTCCTAGTAAAATTGGCATTAGTTAAGGATAGGGACAATAATCTATGACTATGGTAGGGATTAGGCAGGGAAGGCTAGAGTCATGACTATGGACTCTGTAAAGCGCTGCAGAAGATCTCAGCACTGTATAATTGATAAGAATAAAGCGGTTTTATTTCTCTATTTGCTCGAAGTCCCGCTTTCATTTATCTTTTTTAAAATTCAGTTTTCTTTAATCGTTGAAACTGTGATTGTTCTTATGTATGCCACCAAAGAATCGTGCCACTGATGTTGGAAATAATGGAGGGAGAACCACATACAGTATAACAGCAGGTGGTAGGTGGACTGGAACATAAAGACTATTTTGGCTAGGTGATACCTACAAAGTCAGCATAGCATCAAAGGTGTATCACATTAGATTATCAGGCTACTAAGGCTGGAAAAAGTAAAGATAAAGTTTAGTTCAGTAAGATCCATGTATTCAGAAACGTGATCACGGGGCAAACATTACCTGTGACACGGTGATGCCACACTTCTTGGCTAACTCCTCTTTGGCCTCTTCACTGGGGTAAGGGTTGCTGAGGTGTGAGTAGAAATACTCATTCAAGATTTCTGTTGCTTGCTTGTTAAAATTTCTCCTCTTCCGTCTAGATAAGCACAAAAATACATTCTTAGGACACATAGAGTCCCGCATTAGAAAAGAAGGTACAGAAAGCAAGACTGGCATAAAAGCAAGACTGGAATAAACAGAGCAAAAAAGAGGTGGGGGTTGGGGGATAAGTGCGGAAGGGGGGGGGAATGAGGGGTGGTGGTGGGGTTATAAGAGGGGGAGAGAGAAAGAGGGGTGGTAGAGGTGTGTGTGTGTGTGTGTGTGTGTGTGTGTGATCTAGAGAACAAAAAAAAAACCAAAAAACAAAGATTGGCACAGTTGTATATCTGTACAGTACATGCAAACTTTAGATGGCACCTGTTCTTTTGCAGTTACATCCATTTGGTTTATTTGGCACACAAAGCTTTGTATATTTGGATGCTTCTATACAGGTTTGGCTTTAGCACCACATGTATTTGTACAATAATGATCCCATGTAAAGGTAAATAGGCAGCTTTATAGCTGGTGCCATTTCCACATAATAAAGCTTGCTAAAATGCAACACCTCCTCACAAGGCAAAAATGAACTTAAACATGTACAGAAAGCAAAAACTCAAAGGAGTGAATCTGAACAACATAAAGCTGCAGTAGACGTAAATTGATTTATACGTGTTGCTGCATTATGCTCGTTGTTAATGATAACTATAGGATTTAATACATTTGGAAGGGTACACAACTCTCTATATTCATCTCAAGGCAAAAATCTAATCTGGGATTTGTTATACTCAAATGGTACCATTTTTGTATGAAATAAGGATTCTGCAGCTAAAAAAATAATTTCTTGGAACTAGGGTCACATGACCAAAAGCAACAGTACATAAGCTTGGTTTGTTTGTGTGGAAGAGGCCTCTGATGTTTCTACTGCATCATCCTGCTGTTCATACTGGAATGGGAGGCGCTTAGACTAAATAGATGTAACGCTGCAGCCTATAGTAATGATAGTCCGGTGAACAGGAAGTGTTCAATGTCTACACTCCTTACCAAGTACTTTGAGATTTTACATCAACTAATGAAATAGGTTCTACACATACTTTAGAGTGCCTATACAGACTTAGGAAAACATTTGTGCTGCAGTGTGGCATTAAATAACATAATTAAGGTTCACGACTACAATGATGTACAGACTTCTCATATGCAAATGTAGCTTTTACAGTAGTATTTGCCTTTACACGGCCTTCGGTGTTCAGCATAGTATCCTCAGCATCCTGCATAAAAGATCAGGTGTAGAAATGCACTGTAATCTCACCGAGCATCCAAGAAGCGGGAGCGAAGAATCATTACAGCTTCACATGTGCTTTGTTTGAGTTGCATCTGGATAGAACTAAACTTTCTGTGGATAATGCTGACCATGCGTTCAATTTCTTTGGGGGAAATGGGTCTGGTCCGGCTCTGTTCTCGCAACAGATTCATGACATGTGTTGTGAATTCGTTACAGGCCTAAAAGGTAATAAGAGAACTGACGTTATGATTTATTTCATTCCCATTGTCTGCTGATTTGCAGTCTTGCGTGCCAAGGGTATGTTACTGCTGTCATCTGAACCTCGTATAACCCATGAACAATGGCTTTGTGCATGACCAGTTTTCCCCATTGCAACTGAGACAACAGCACCTACAGCTACAAAGAGGGGTTGCCAGGATTTACTGCTTCAACAAGCTCCTTTTCTTCTCACACGTTAAGCCCCATCTACACGATACGATTCTTTGTACGATTTGATTACGATTCTATTTACAATCCGATTAAATCCGACATGTCCGATCGGGATTCGATTTGCCATTGTTTTGCAATGGCAAATCGAATTGAATCAAATCCCGATCGGACATGTCGGATTTAATTGGATCGTAAATAGAATCGTAATCGAATCGTACAAAGAATCGTATCGTGTAGATGGAGTTTTACACCTGTACCCCTCCTGGAACTCAGAGATTGCGGCAGCACTGCCATGAAAAGAGCTTTGTACACACAAGAGGGTTCTTTTTAGTACAGGGGCAGAAGTAACTCACAGGAATGTGGGCTACTGAGACAGCCCAGCTCCATGTAAACAATGTAATTCAGCAGTAACCTGTTATCTCTCCGCAAGTCCATCATCACTGATCAGCATCAATTCTCCAACATCCAAATGTCATCTCACCCAGAAACAGCCAAAAATGTTAATAAAGCACAACTGAAGTGAGAGGGATATGGAGGCTGCCATATTTCTTTTTAAGCAATACCGTTTACCTGGCTGTCCTGCTGATCTTCTGCATCTAATATTTGTAGCCATAGACCCTGAACAAGCCTGCAGCAGATTAGGCGTTTGAGATTGTTGTCAGATTTTCTGGTGCGATTTGAACACTACTAGAGCCAAATAGATTAGCAGGACTACCAGGCAACTAGTACTGTATAAGAGGAAATCAATATGGCAGCGTCCATATCCATCCAACTTCAGTTGTAAATTAAGGACTCCTGAAGTGAGAGGGATATGGAAGTTGCCTCATTTGTTTCCTTTTAAAATATACCAGTTGCCTGGCAGTCCTGCTCATCTTTCAGGCATCAGTAGTGTCTGAATCGCACACCTGAAACAAGCATGAGGCTAATCCAGTTAGAGCACCTGATCTGCAGGTTTGTTCAGGGTCTATGGCTAGAAGTATTATGCTAGGTACACACGATACAATTTTCTGGCAGATTTACTGCCAGATCTACTATTTTCAACAGGTCCAACGATTTTACATTCACTTCTATGGAAATATCGATCAGAAAATTGATCGGAAATCAGATCGGACCTGTTGGAAGGAGTTGATCTGGCAGTAAATTTGCCAAAAAATTGTATTGTGTGTACCTAGCATAAGTGACAAAGGATCAGCAGGACAGGCAATGCTTATAGTTTAAAAGAAAGTAAATATGGCAGCCTCTATACCCCGCTCCCTTCAGTTGTCCTTTAACCAAAGCCTTAAGCTGCTAGTCAATTAACCAGTCTCCAGCTAACTGATCTGCAGCTGCAGGCTTTGACAGGCTCATTTTCTTTCCCTTCCTGGATCAGCACAATTTTGCATACTGTATTAAGAGAATTTGTTTTACTCATCCGTATTGATTAGGATCTCTTGAGACTTTAGAAAACTGATCTCGAAGCATTCGCAGTGGGGGGGGGGGGGGGGGGGAGTTACACAGAACATTACACATGTGATGCAATGTATACAGTGAAGCATACAGCTCATGAAAAGCAAGGTTCACCACAACTGTACACACGCGTGTTGTCTGGTACTGTCCAGCATGCCATGCGCTATGCCAAAGTTTTCTGTTGCACTACACTGATACACTGATGTGAATGTATAAGTTCACAAGAACAAGACTACCGCAGTGAGATAGAGAGAATCTGCGATTGGTGCAAGAACAACAACCTTGTCCTTAACGCAACTAAGACTGTAGAGCTGATTGTTGATTTCAGGAAAAATCCTCCCACTCCCCCACCAGTCCACATAGGTGGGACCGAGGTCTCCAGAGTACCATCAGTCAGGTTCCTTGGCACAACCTTATCCACTGACCTAAGATGGGGGCAAAACACCATAAAAATTCAAAAGAAGGCACAGCAGAGGCTATTCTTCCTGCGCCAACTCAAAAAATTTGGCATGCCTCGGGAGCTGCTGACCAGCTTCTACACTGCTACCACGGAGTCCATACTTTGCTCATCAGTCATTGTCTGGTATGCCGGCGCAACGGCCAGCGACAGACACAAATTGCAAAGAATCATTAGTGAGGCGGAGAAGATCATCGGTTCGCCCCTGCCACCTCTTGATCTCCTCCACTCGGCTAGGATGAGGAAGAGGGCAACTAAGATCTCTAGTGACCCCTCCCACCCGGGCAGCCTCTTCTTTGAGCTCCTCCGATCTGGTCGGCGTTTCCGAACTATCCCTTCCAAGACCACCAGGCGCAGGAACTCCTTCTTCCCCCAGGCAGTTCTACTACTCAACAACACCGACCCCTGACTTGTTTTGTCAATATGTGTAATCTGGCTGTATATGTAACATGTATAACTGTTGTATTGTGTACTTTGCCTAAGCCACGTGTACCACAAGCAATTCTGAGTACGGCACCACCGTACTTGGCGAATAAATCCATCTTGTATCTTGTATCTTGTAATATAATTGCAGTGAGTTAGCAATGTGATATTGCCTGACTCAACGCACTATAATGCCCAGGCCAGGTTCGCCCATGATGCCAAGTGAGGCAACTTCCTTAGGTGGCAGAAGTCTGGGGGCAGCACCAGGCATTGAAGACTGTGCCTGGCCAACCTATACTGGGGGAAACTGTGCCTGGCTAACCTATACTGGGGGCAAATGTACCTAGCTACTAACACTGGGGGCCTGTAGTGGCTACCTACCTATACTGAGGGTGTTTTTTGGGGGGCTCACCGCAGCTATAACGCGCAGTGCAAATTGTCGGGGTGCTGTGCAAGAATTCCAATTGGGGTGGTAGTAGGGGAATGCATCTCACAAGTTTACCTCAAGCAGCAAAAAGTCTAGAACCGGCCCTGATAATGCCCCAGTGTCAATGTAGCCAAAAGAAACAAAAATAACCATTTGATATAATTATGTATTCAATGATAATCAAGTTAATTTTTAAATCCAGCTGGTGTCGGTGCCTTAAAACGTCTTTTTATCTGCTTCATTATCCCCTGCGATGTACAATCGGTATGGCCCTCCTTAGGGCTTGTTTCCACAAGTGCAGCGCAGGAGCCATGCGTTGGCGCAGCTCTGCATTGCATGAGACTCCCCCGGGTATGGCACTTGCGATCCCATTCATGATAATGAATGGGATCGTGCGCGCAATTGCCCCAAAATACGTGCAACCCTGCACTGAAAGTGCGCATATGGAAACTAGCCCTCAACAAAAAGGTAGCTACATAACCCTTTTATGTGTCCAAAAAGCAAACCCATAATGCATCACTTCAGAACTTTTTGTGCCCAACTAAAGCTTTATAGCACACCAAGGGCCATATGCAATTCACTTTTTCACCTGAGTTTTTTCCTGAGAAATAATTTTTCATTTTTTATTTAAAATATCTTTCCATCACTTTCAAGCTAAAAAAAAAAAGTACCAAAAAGTAGGTGAAAAAGTCATCTCAAAATTATTTTGAGCATTTTCTTTTCTCAGGAGAAAAAGTTAATTGCATATGGGCCCAACATAGTTTTACTAATGCATCGTGTAGTTACACTTTGTTGGCCAGAGATGCATAATATGCAGCCTTTGCCTTCTGTAAGGGGTTCCATACTGCTGTCTGTAAATATCGTAAATATTTCCTGCATGGTTTGTTAATATGTCATACTTTTCACTCCATAAAACTCACCTGACCACGAGACACACCTAGGTTTAGCGGAGGTAGACCAGGAGAAAAATATTCTAAACCTAGTGTGTCTTCAGGGTGCAGAGGAATCTTATGAAGCATCTCCCCCTTGCTAAGCTAACAGTGCTCCCCTGGGGGCCCCAGCTGAGTAGCGGTAGCTGAGCGCACTCACCTATCTGCCCAGCATGCTCCCTCCTGTCTGTATCTGCAATCTTCATTCTTGTTGGCGCCCCTTACAGTATAAAAGTATGTGCGTGCTGCTGGGTAATGATGATGGGGCACCAGTAAGAATGAAGACAGGAAGGAGTGCATCGAACAAGTGCCACTATATTCTGCAGGGGCCCCGGGGAGCACTGCTAGCTTGGGATGGTAGAGACAGTTTGTGAGGCGACCTGGCGCTGGCCCTACTACAATGTATTCTTTGGTCCATAAGACATACAGGCATTTTCCCCCCACTTTAGAGGCAATATAGTAAAATAACACCTTTAGCTTTCTTTAGACTCCATATTAGCCTCCATAGTCTTCTCATATACAATATTTCAGCCCTGTACAGTGTTCTCCCCAGAATTTTTTTCCAGACAGGTGGCAATAAAAAGTAGCCGGGTGGGGCAATATGAGAGAATGCAGGGCCAGTGCTTCTGTGAGCAACTCTGCTTACAGCATAGGAGGAGGTGAGCCGATGACAGCCGGGTGCTTATCAAAACTAGCGGGGTGGAGCACTCGGGTAAAAGAGCCTGGGGAGAACACTGCCTGTATTTAGCGGTCTACCTCAAGTTCAGTATTCAGAAAAGTTTAGTGAAACTACACTGGCAGAAACTAAAGCAATGAAATCAATGCATCACAATCTGTGTGGTCGTAGATCATATTATCAGTTTGGGTCACCCAATCTTGTATTTCAGCACGGTCATCTAGACAGACTCATCTTCCTCAGATCATCCTTTACCTGTTCATATTTTTCTAACTCTGTGTGGTAGATCTGTCGGATCTGGGATAATTTTGCTCTGTAATCTGAATGTTCCACTGAGTTGTCTGACCCGGCTCCACCTGAGGCAGCGGCTGCTGCTGCGGCTGCTGCAGATCCGCCTCCCTTTTCAGGGCCCGCTACGCCTTCCGCCAGGAGCATGTTATCCAATCTCATCAGCTGTGGATCTGCTGGCTCCTCCTCCTGTGCGCCCCGAATACTCAGCACTGAAAGGAAAGGAGAGATAGGGGTTCATGAGTACAGAGAACCAATGATACATTTACAACTACAGCTTTAAAGTGCAATCTTTAAATTGTAAAACCTTAAAGTACAGCCTGATCAATAAAGAAAAACACATTACAGAACCCAGACCTCCCAATTAGATACACAAAGTAAGTCCACCGCTGTATTTGCCAGAAATTAAGTATTCTTCAGAGATATGCCACTTGTCAGCTATCCTGCCAAGGGCTTTCAGTCATCTACTATGCACTCCCGTGTCAGTCCAGAGGACCTTTCAGCTATCTTGACAGAGTGGTGAACGAATGCAGAAACAATAGGTTGGAAGACTAAAAAAACACAGGTACTCTTCTCTCTGAGGCTTTACAGAAACCCCTGATTGTGGCATAAAGGAGGAAACTTGAAGCCATTTTTCAGTCAGACTTTATGCAGACACGAATCTCATAAAAAAAGATAAATTCAGTAATGCCCTATAACTGCAATAGTGGTTAAATTGCTCAGATAAGCTAAGCCCTCATTCTACATATGTAAAAATACTGGCTGCTTGCAGTTATTAGGCCACATATACTTTTAGATTTATAAATAGAACAGACAACCTTGCAAAAGCAGACCTGTGAGGCTGTAAAGTCAGAAAGTGTGGAGTGGATTAGCAGCTCTGATAAACGGGCCCCAGTGGAGTAAATACAAGGTAACAGCACACACAGGAGTCCTGGCATGGAACAATCTCCAAGTTACATATAACTTTCTGGTACAATTCTGCATGTTCTGACAAAACTGTTCATTTAGTGAACACAATCAGTTTTCTAGTATCTCACAGAAAAAGCATGGATGGCAGTGTTACAATGTAGCTTCAGTATTGTTTTGAGCTTATTGTCGCAGCCTCCACTAGGGGTCTCTGTTTCTATTATCACGGCATGCATAGAAATGCATCGGTTCACTTACTAGCATGTCACAAGGATCAGCCAGATTTATAAAGGATTTCATTCACATCACAACAACCAGTACTCACTCCCCTTCCATAACCCTGCATTTCATCCACAAGTAAGCAGTAATCCATCCCCTTCCACAGCCCTGCATTTCATCCACAACTGAGCACTACTCCCTCCCCTTCCACAGCCCTGCATTTCATCCACACCTGAGCACTACTCCATCCCCTTCCACAGCCCTGCATTTCATCCACACCTGAACACTACTCCATCCCCTTCCACAGCCATGCATTTCATCCACACCTGAGCACTACTCCATCCCCTTCCACAGCCCTGCATTTCATCCACAACTCCATCCCCATCCCTGCATTTCATCAACAAGTAAGCAGTACTCCATCCCCTGCCACAGGCCTGCATTTCATCCACAACTGAGCACTACTCCATCCCCTTCCACAGCCCTGCATTTCATCCACACCTGAGCACTACTCCATCCCCTTCCACAGCCCTGCATTTCATCCACAACTCCATCCCCATTCACATCCCTGCATTTCATCAACAAGTAAGCAGTACTCCATCCTCTTCCACAGCCCTGCATTTCATCCACACCTGAGCACTACTCCATCCCCTTCTACAGCCCTGCATTTCATCAACAACTGAGCAGTACCGGTACTTAGCCCACAACCAACTGGTACTCACTCCACACCTAGCTAGCAGTGATCACTCCACTTCCTTGGATCTAGTACTTTCTCCACTTCCCTTGCTTTATATTCCAGCAATAACTAACCACCACTTCCTCACATCTGAGGTCTATCTAAATCCATCAGAACTCTGTCCCCTTACCCAGCACCATTTGCCAACTAATCAGTACTCACCCCTCTCCACCATGTCTACCTTCCAATCACAAGTAAATAGTCCTCATGCCCCTTCCCAAGCAGAATATGTCAATAAATAATTAGCCAAAGCTCACTTCCCTTCTTCTGTATACTAGATTGAAGACTGTTCAGGGGCCGGCCCTTACTTGACAACAGCTTAGCATAAAAGGGGCAAGAAAGGCTGCTCCTGGGACAGCTTTTAATATAGACTATTCAAGTCCTAAAGTGACACGTGAGCCATGCTTGTGATCTGCACACCCCTGTCCAAAAAAGCGACCACACCATTTCCTGTTAAATCTAAGTAGTTTTCTGAGTCACCTATTTAGTTACCAGTACAAAACACATTCCTCTCAATAAAGATGAATACAAAATAAGAAGGGATGGTTAGATGTCCCCAATAATCTCTCTACAGCACACCCTGTAGCTAGTTTGCTTTCAGTTCACACACTGAATACTGCATTGTTGGTGTGATAGTGTTCAGCTCCATTCATTGAGCATATATCAATTGCACCAAAAATCAAACGTACAGGAAAGTGATTGCGTTTTTCCTGTGGGCTTCACATTTTGTAGTGGGAAAAAAAACCTTAAAGTGAACCAGAGACGAAGCACCCTCATGTATTTTACCATATATATCAGTGAGGACATTAGAGAAAACACCTACCCTTCTCTCTGCTACTTTTTTAACTGTTCAGCTTGCTTCTCATCAGGCATGATAAAATCCACGACTGAGCATTGTCTGGCTTTGCTTAGGAATTATTATAGCTGAGTCTGTGTTCTCTGGTGTCTTTTCAAGCCCAAGCATGCCCTCTTGTGGCTCTGCTCAGCAATCATTATAGCTGAGTCATTATAGCAAAGCCAGACTGAATGCTCAGTCGGGGATTTTATCAGGGCTGATTAGAAGCAAGCTGAACAGTTAAAAATGAAACAGAGAGCAGGGTAGGTGTTTTCTCTAATGTTCCCACTGATATATATGGTAAATACATGAGGGTGCTTAGTCTCTGGTTCCCTTTAAATGCTCAGCAATCCACACTGATCTCCTGGGAAGACTGCAATTGATATTTCTAGTGCCCACTCAGTCCTGCACATAACTATGAAGACCCATAGAATAGCTAGGCCTTATTATGAGGTGATTGAGAAGTCTAAAAATACAGATACCGTAATGGCAGCAAAGGCCAGCGACAGAGGGAAACATTTAAAGGGCACCTGAAATGAGAGTTATATGGAGGATGCCATATTTCCTATTAAACAATACCAGTTTCCTGGTGTCCTGCTGATCTCAGCAGGATCACTCTACAGCAGTGTCTGAATCACACACCTGAAACAAGCATGCAGCTAATCCACTCAAACATCTGATCTGCATGCTTGTTCAGGGTCTATGACTACAGTAAAAGTATTAGAGGCAGATGATCAGCAGAACAGCCAGGCAATTTGCATTATTAATATGGCAGCCTCCATATTTTTCTCACTTCAGGTGTCTTTTAAATCGAGTGCAGAGAAGATCCTTTCTGATGATTTTTAGCACATGACTGGATGGCTGAGGTGTCCCAAGACAAGAACAAGATACTTTTGCACCCAAGACAATGACTTTAAGTTTGCCCCACCCTTAATCTGTCCAGTCCCTGAAAAATTCACATGCATGTGGCCGAATAGCAATCTAAACTAACTATAAAGATATGGTTAAACAAATACTACCATTATATCCATAGGAACAAACCAATGCATGCATGGCACAGGGTACTTACAGCAAAATCTGTGCTAGCTGCACTACAAGAGTTACAATAGTACTAAATAACCAGAGGCCAGTGCCTATATCAGTGATGGCTAACCTTAGCACCCCAGCTGTGACAAAACAACAAATCACATCATGCCTCTGCCTCCCTGAGTTATGCATAGAGCTGTCAGAGTATTGCAATGCCTTATGGGAATTGTAGTTCCACCACAGCTGGAGTGCCAAGGTTAGCCATCACTGGCTTATATGGATTTAACTGTTTCACATGGAATTGTGGTTTCTCTCAGCAAGGATGGTTTTAGGTCAACATTTACATGTTAGCAATGTACTTGGAGGCCCCTAAGAAGCTCAGGACATTGGGCTATTACCCACGTTATCTCACTGGAAACTTTTTTTTTACTGTAAAACTATTTTAATTTAGCTATATATGAAAAGTCTGAAGATAGGTTAGCACAAACTTGACAATAGTTACGGGGCCCTGGTGGGGATGGGGACCCCCCTTCTCCAGAAAAACATAACAAAAACACTTGTCTGCACTTTTCTTTCTGAAGAAGGGGATCCACCAGAGCCCCAAAACAATTGTCAAGCTTGTATTGACAAATGCAATAAACCATTACTGCTTTTAAATGTGTGCTAACCTATCTGGATTTTTCCTATTGACGTGTCTTAGCACCCAAGGTTATGCAACCCTGCACGGGTAAGCTGTGCCACTCCAAAAAAACCTCTTTTCAATGTAAGACTATGGTCTGGACAAAACAATTATAACAATCCAGGACATTTTTAGGAGCAATTGAAGTGGTGTTTATACAGGCGACACACGGAAATCGCTTGCTTGGTCTTGGAACCGGGAGGAGACCAATAAGGGTAAAAATGCTCAGACACATCCCTCTGATCAAGCAAGATTAGCATCTCTGTTGCCTGGCCCGCCAGTCAGCCATGACCCCTGCCTTTAGTACAACACCACCAGGTGTTTTAAAAAGCAGAAATCTTTCCTTGATCTTCTCAAATCTGAACTAAAGGGCTCCATACACTGAGCCGATTAGCGGCCGATTTCGATAGATTTTAATCGATCTGACATGCTGGAAAATCTAGGTCGATCTGTTGAGATTGCTTATCATTTTGCATTGGACCTAATGGAAATCTGATCGCATAAAAATGCCATCAGATCGATTTTCAATCTATTGGAAATCTGTTCCCAGTAAAAAATGTTCCTAAACACATCAGATAGATCAGAAATCTATCTGCTGATCTATCTGCTGAAAATCTAACGAGTGCATGGCCACCTTAAGTTTGATATGTGGTGGGTAAACTCTAAGCTCAAGTGCTTACAATAAAGTTTCTGATGAGATGAGGAGACCCTGATTACATTAACAGACTTAAAGGGGCCCATACAACTAACGATTTTCCCGCCGATATACGGCCGATTCGATCACAGTGATCGAATTGGCTGTGAAATCGCTGCGCACACCGCTGACAGAACGATCGATTTCCGTCCGAAATTGATCGTTCCTGTCGATTCGTTCTGTGCGGAAGATTTCTCTCGATCGCTGGCGGGTCGGGAGTGCGTTGATAGCGGCGTTCGAATGCCCGATGACCGACGCAATACAGCTGGTATACATTACCTGTTCCGGCCGGCGCGAGTCCCCGCGGTCTTCTTTCCGCGCTGGGTTCCGGACCGGCTGCTGCTACACAGAACTTCCTGTCCCGGCAGGAAGTTTAAACAGTAGAGCGCCCTCTACTGTTTAAACTTCCCCTGGACAGAAAGTTCAGTAGCTGCAGGAACGGTCTGGAGCCCGGAGCAGAGAAGAAGGACCAGGAGACTCGCGCCGGCCGGAACAGGTAATTTATGCGAGGGGTGGGGGGATTGGAGGTTGGGGGGCAGCTGCAGCTCCACAGATTGTGATCGGTTTCAGGCTGCAATCGATTCACAATCTGTTTGCAGGAGGCCATACGATCCCTCTCTGATCAGATTCGATCAGAGAGGGATCTATCTGTTGGTCGAATCTGATGACAAATCGACCAGTGTATGGCCACCTTAAGACTGCCTTGTGTGAAAAATATTAGCAATCTCTGTTTTGGCGTGTGAAATGGAGACAGTACACAAAACACACACATATATATATAATGTTTGGCTGTTTATTCCATTGTGCAGACAGATTCTGTAATGAATCAAATTCTGTCCACTCCCCCAGCCGGTATCGCTGCTCTGTTCCTGTCATTATCCACTCGCTTGTTCACGTATCTGAAGACAATAACATCGCAGAACAGGCCGGCCGCTGCCTGCAGGAAACTCTTCATGTTGTTGTCAAAAAAGAAGGTAGAAATCATAATTGTACAATAAAAAAAAAGCCTAGCAATTTAGGCAAATTGCTATATCTGTATTTTTTTGTGTGTTAGGAATAAAATTTCCTTGAGGTGACGCGGTTAAATCTTTTGTTTCTTTTGAAGCCAAATTGCATGGGTCGCTCTCTGTGCCAATCCACTTGAGAAACACTAACAAAGGCCATTTCTGTGTTAGGGACGGATCGGTGGCAGCTTTTCATGAATACATGAGAATAATTTGGTCTGCTGCATGCTGAGAGCTGGGGCACAGCTCTACATACTGTATTACTGGCGTCTGCTGGGAAAATATCCAGCCAGAGGAGAAAGGAGAAGGGAGGGAGACGGGGGATTAGCAGGGAGATAAAAGAGGAGGAGAAAGAAGGAACAGAAGAACAAGCAGAAGGAAAGATGGAGCAAGAGGAAGAAGGAGACGGCAAAAATGCCATAAACTAAGCAGCGCAAAAGTCAATAAGCGCCGCTTAGTTTTTACCAGCAGGAGATGCAGAAACGTTACACATATACAAGTGCAGACATCCTTCTCGTCACTCCAACATCCCCTCCCCAGACAGGCTCACACTTCTTATATTTGATAAACAACTTGATTAGCTGAGATTTGGAACACTAACACACCACCTAGACAAAGCGCAAAGTCACAAGTCATCAGTGTCAGACAGGCTGCAGAGTGCTGCACAGAAAACGGAACAAGCCACCTATAGCCAGCACTGCTCAACAGTATATTAATTGGGATTGTGTTGGAAAGCAATAATGCACTTGCATGACCTTCCTGGGTATAGACACAGGTTTGCCGGATTCTGAGTCATGCCACTGTCATAAGTAACAACTGCATGTAGCACTGCCCAGCGGTAAAGCATGTATAGGAATAGGGACATAGCACAAATGAACCATAAAATGGCCACATCAGGTGATAAACTAATCACACATGCACCTTTAGTAGAATTACTGCCAGTGATGTGCCTATTGCCAAGTGACTCAATACTTCCAAACCCTCATCCACCAGAGGTCTCAGTTGGCCCCAGCTTATGTCTTGGGAACACTAATGATAACATTTCTCTGGTATGGTTCCTGCCTCCTCCAATTTCAATAAAAGCCTGTCACTTGTTTTAATTTACAGGTTGGTGCCATTTAATTATTACACATTATTGAGGATCCATTGGAGGAATTTCACACCATCATTCAGATTTCATAGTGTCCATAGACAGCTGGTCTGGAGAATCAGACAGACCTATCTTGTCATTTGCAATTAAACAAGCCTCTGTTGGTACGGATGCCTCTGTTTATAAATATCAGTAAAACACTCCAGGAAGCCACCAGATTGAATGACTGTCACACCGGATCTGGAGTCTTGCGCTCTGGCTGGTGTGGGCTCTTTAATGGCAACTGTCTTGTTAGCAAAGGTAGGCAGCTTCCTGGCATTTCAGAGGAGACACTGGGGGAAGCCTCCTTGTCACCAGTCACTGCACAAGACATGTAGAGGTGACAGCGAAGTGACACTGCTTCCCAGCTGCCCGAGCCCTCTCTCCTGCTATGGGTAATATTCAGCATCATGTGTATATGTGTGTGGCAGCTTTCACAAGGCTATGCACTTTTGACTGGCATTGAGTTTATGTGAAAGTAATTAACAGTAATTAATCCTTAATTACAGTAATTAGTAGAGTCGCAGTAAATTAAGCCACATCTGGAGCAGATGAGGGCTTCTGAATGGCATGGATGCTACAGGCTAGGTGAGGAGGAGATATCGGGATAGAAGAGCCCAGGCTTGTAATACAGCATAAAAGCAGCAAGACAACAACACCACCAGAGTCAGGCAGCAAAAACACAGTCAGGCTGAAAAACAACTAAGCAGGACTTATATTTACACAAATCACATTTCACGGTTTACTGACTACACCTTCACAATGCTGCTAATAAAACTATTGATATAACGTGATCAAGAAATGTAAATTTTGTAAAAGTAAATTTTGTCTTCAGCTACCTGCAAGACATTCACTGGTTGTTGGGTGATCTGGCTGTTTATGGTCATACAGACAACTGGAGTCCTGTAGGTGCACCTAACCTGTCAGCCATGACCCCACACCAGGAAAAATGACTGGCCTGGGATGGATTTTCCCAACTTGCAATGCTATATTTACTTGTCTGCTTATCTTCCTCTCCCCATCCTTAGAAAAAGACATGAGGAATCAGCCGAGCCTACATGTACTGGTATGTACAATTATAGCTTATGCTTTATGGCAGTCAAATCACATTTTCCCATATACAGTAGAATACAGAATGCCTGTAGGTAGCTTTTCTCCCTATGCCCTCACTTCTGCTACTTTTGCTTTACTTTCTTGACTTTAACCACTCAAAACCCCTCTCTAGGCTGCTTTGTATTTTTATGTTACAAACCTCCTCTAAAACTACTAATTTAACAATAAAAAATTATATTTAAAAAAAAGTGCAGAAATAACTTAAAGGACAACTGTGTTTATTTCCTTTTAAACAACACCAGTTGCCTGGCTATCTTACTGACCCTCTGCCTCTAAAAGGTGGCCATACACTTATTGATTTGCAGCAGATTCGACCATCAGATAGATTTCTATCAGATGCCTGTAAAGTGGAATCTGACAGGAATCTGATGTGTGCCACACACTAGGATGCACAGAATGAAATCTATAGGAAATCGATCTAAGGCCTGGTGCACACCAAAACCCGCTAGCAGATCCGCAAAATGCTAGCAGATTGTGAAACGCTTTTTCTTATTTTTCTGTAGCGTTTCAGCTAGCGTTTTGCAGTTTTGTGTAGTGGTTTTGGTGTAGTAGATTTCATATATTGTTACAGTAAAGCTGTTACTGAACAGCTTCTGTAACAAAAACGCCGGCAAAACCGCTCTGAACAGGCGTTTTTCAGAGCGGTTTGCGTTTTTCCTATACTTAACATTGAGGCAGAAACGCATCCGAAATCCAAAAAATGCCTCACCCCGGGAGGATTCGTTTCTGCAAAACGCCTCCCGCTCTGGTGTGAACCACCCCATTGAGATACATTGACCAAGCGGATCCGCAGCCGCAAGCGGCTGCAGAAACGCTGAAAAAGCCGCTCGGTGTGCACCAGCCCTAAATGCATTATTGGACCATTAGATCCAAATCAAGTCTATGGGCCATGGATCTGCTGCCAGCATCAGCTCGACCTAGATTTTCCATCCTGTCAGATAGATCAAATCGATCGAAATCAGCCGCAAAACGATCGATTAATAGATTTTAAAGAATAGATTTCTATAGAATGGATCGATGGCTGAAATCGAACAGTGTATGGGCCCCTTAATACTTTTAGCCATAGACCCTAAACAAGCACATGCAGATCAGGCATTTCTGACATTGTCAGATCTGACAAGATTAGCTGCATGCTTGTTTATGGTGTGTTTCAGACACTTCTGCAGTCACATAGACCAGCAGGGCTGCCAAGCAACTGGTATTGTTTAAAAGGAAATAAATATGGCAGCCTTCATATATACCTCACTACAGTTGTCCTTTAATTGTAGGATCCGCAATGAGATCACAAAATGACCAGCTTTTTACCCTCAGAGACTGGGAGGCCAGAGAACCAACCTCCTCACTTGTCTCCAATAGGAGAGGGGTTGACAAATCCCTTGGCTATACCACTCTCCTGAGCTGTGATTGGGAGAGGTGGGAGTAATGCTTCATACACACTTGAGATAAAAGTCTTTGTAAAAGGCAAGATCACAGACCAATTTTACCCCCTTCCATGTAGTAGAGAGCTTACTCTACACAGTCTATTCTATGGAGCCGAACTCCCCATCAGATAAAATCTTTGCAAGATGCTGCACACACAGATGCTGTACACACTCAAAAGATCATTATCTGCAAAAGATCTGTTCCTGCAAAATATCCATTCCTGCAAAATGCATTCATAGTCTATGAGATCTGCAGATCCTCATACACACCTTGTTTAACAGACTTCATCTGCATATCTGGCAATCATCTGCAGATCTGAAAATCCATCCTGGTGGATCTGATCTGCAGACGATTGTCTGTTAAACAAGGTGTGTATGAGGATCTGCAGATATCAGACTATGAATGCATTTTGCAGGAACGGATCTTTTGCAGGAAACGATCTTTTGCAGATAATGATCTTTTGAATGTGTACGGGCATCTTTGTGTGCAGCATCTTGCAAAGATTTCTATCTGATGGGGAGTTCAGCTCCATAGAATATACTGTGTAGAGTATGGCTCTCATACTACATGGAAGGGGGTAAAATTGGTCTGTGATCTTGCCTTTTCCAAAGACTTTTATCTCAAGTGTGTATGAAGCATAAGCCTCACCACCTCTTCTTACAGCTGGTCATACACGATATTATTTTTTGCCCAATTGAACATTCGATTAGACAAAAACATGGTATTGGGCAAAAATTGTGTTTTCCATAGGCACACTGAATGACATTACAATCAACACTGCAAGAACCGCAATGATAGTTCTTGGAGATGTTGATTGTAATGTTGATCTCGATGATGAACTGTGGTGCGGTTTAAT
The DNA here is from genome assembly GCF_040937935.1 of Hyperolius riggenbachi. Classification (NCBI taxonomy): domain Eukaryota; kingdom Metazoa; phylum Chordata; class Amphibia; order Anura; family Hyperoliidae; genus Hyperolius; species Hyperolius riggenbachi. The sequence goes on from NC_090651.1 coordinate 133,670,632, forward strand.
AGTATACTACCAGCTTAAAGAGACACTGAAGCGAGACTAAATCTCGCTTCAGCTCTCATATATAGCAGGGGCACATGTGCCCCTGCTAAAACGCCGCTATCCCGCGGCTAAACGGGGGTCCCTTCACCCCCAACCCACCCCCTGCAAAAGTTGGTCGCTAGGTTGGTCGTAGATTAGCCCTTCCTGGAGGCAGGGCTAACGGCTGCAGCCCTGCCTCCAGTCGCGTCTATCAGACGCGCATCGCCGCCTCTCCCCTGCCCCTCTCAGTGAAGGAAGACTGAGAGGGGCGGGGGAGAGGTGGAGATACGCGTCTGACAGACACGCGTGGGGCAGATCTATTCTCGCTTCAGACTCTCTTTAAAGGAAACCTAATCTGAGAGGGATATGGATGTTTCCTTTTAAACAATACCAGTTGCCTGGAAGAACAAAGAGAAATCGAGAGCCCGATATGGTGTAGTATTGTTAAGTTGGTTGTGGTTAAAAGCAAAATATTTAGATATACTCACAAACATGGGTTACCCATAGGCAACCACTTCAAGTGCAGGTGGGGAGTATTAGAACCTGACCCCACTCAGGTTTTTAAGATGTCGCTCTCTGTAGATAGGAAACAGGGTAGCACCCCTCCACCGAGGGTGGACTCAAGATTTAAGCAAGGCTTGGTGTACAGAGGTGCCAGAGTAGAATAAAAACGTTTAAAAACCGTCTAAAAGAGGGGGATGTTCAGTTGGACTTACCTCCCTCAAAAATATAAAACTCAACTGAGTCACAATATATCAATACAAAAATATTTTATTGAACTCCACTTAGTGCAATGCGTTTCGCAGGTGTGGTCCTGCTTCATCAGGCAAACAGGAGTATAACTCAATGGGTCTAGATGCAGAAGTGAGCGCTCACTTCTGCATCTAGACCCATTGAGTTATACTCCTGTTTGCCTGATGAAGCAGGACCACACCTGCGAAACGCGTTGCACTAAGTTGAGTTCAATAAAATATTTTTGTATTGATATATTGTGACTCAATTGAGTTTTATATTTTTGAGGGAGGTAAGTCCACCTGAACATCCCCCTCTTTTAGACGGTTTTTAAACGTTTTTATTCTACTCTGGCGCCTCTGTACACCAAGCCTTGCTGAAATACCAGTTGCCTGGCAGTCCTGCTGATCTCTTTGGTTGCAATAGTGGCTGAATTACAGACCTGAAACAAGCATAAAGCTAATCCAGTCTGACTACAGTCAGAGAACCTGATTGGCATGCTTGTTCAGGGGCTGTGGCTGAAAGTATTAGAGACACGGGATCAGCAGGAGAGTCAGGCAAATGGTATTATTTTAAAAGGAAAAATCCACCTCCTCAGTTTAGGTTACCTTTAAGCAAGAGGTATATAAAGGCTGCCATATTTGTTTCCTTTTAAACAATACCAGTTGCTTGGCAGTCCTGCTGATCTCTGGCTGCAGTATTTTCTGAATTACAAACCTGAAACAAGCATGCAGCTAATCTTGTCTGATTTGCATGCATGTTCAGGGTGTACGACTAAATGTATTAGAGGCAGAGGATGAACAGGACTGCCAGGCAACTGTTATAGTTTAAAAGGAAATAAATATGGCAGCCTTCATATCCCTTTCACTTCATGTTCTCTTTAAAAGGTATTTCTCTTACTACAGACACCTAACAGGATTACTGAGATCAGTGATCACATAAGCATGCTACGCATTTTTAATTAGACTTTTTTAATACTATATAACTGGGAGTGGGAAGGGAGAGATCATTTTTGTTTAAAGAGACTCCGTAACAAAAATTGCATCCTGTTTTTTATCATCCTACAAGTTCCAAAAGCTATTCTAATGTGTTCTGGCTTACTGCAGCACGTTTTACTATCACCATCTCTGTAATAAATCAACTTATCTCTCTCTTGTCAGACTTGTCGGCCTGTGTCTGGAAGGCTGCCAAGTTCTTCAGTGTTGTGGTTCTGTGATGCATCTCCCCCTCCAGGCCCCTCTCTGCACACTGCCTGTGTATTATTTAGATTAGGGCAGCTTCTCTCTTCTCTCTTATCTTTTACAAGCTGGATAAATCCTCCTCTGAGCTGGCTGGGCTTTCACATACTGAGGAATTACATACAGGCAGAGCTGTCTGCACTCTGCAGGAAGAAACAGCCTGACACTTCAGTGGAAGATAGCTGCAGGGGGAAAGAAACACACAAATGATCTCTTGAGATTCAAAAGGAAGGGTGTATACAGCCTGCTTGTGTATAAATGTATTTTCTATGTGTGGACATACTGTACATCAACCTACTTCCTGTTTTGGTGGCCATTTTGTTTGTTTATAAACAAACTTTTAAAAACTGTTTTTAACCACTTTTAATGCGGCGGGGAGCGGTGAAATTGTGACAGAGGGTAATAGGAGATGTCCCCTAACGCACTGGTACGTTTACTTTTGTGCGATTTTAACAATACAGATTCTCTTTAACGTATCTGTCAGGGGTAATTCCAAAAACAGATTTTTTTTTTTAAATCAGGAAACCCTAAAATATTGCAAATGAATGTTTCTTTGAGAAATAAGCCTGCTGGACTGTCTGGCAAGATGTTGTGTGTTTAGGCCAGATCTTAAGCTGAATACCCCCCTCCCAAGGCAAGAAGGTAGCGATGACCCACGATGACGAGCGCACCCTGATTCATCTACCTGCCGGCGGACATATACAACGTCACATGATGAGTGTGAACGAGAGTTCAAGCCATCACAGTACTTTGCACGGGAATTGTCGGGGATCTTAAAAATCAGCTTCTTTTTGTTAAAGTGCCCCTGTTACAAACATGAGCAATGCAAACTGAGCATATGGTAATAAAATGCAACACAAAGGTTCCCTGCAGTGAAAACTAAATGAAAATGGAAAGTTCATAAGATACTGGCTGCTGAATACTATGTTAATTTTGACTTTTCTTGTAAAAGTTAATATTTTATCCGCCCCCTTCTAGCTTCCATTATGTTCTTTTTGGCTCTTTGTGTCAAGACTCAGCACAATATATTCTCTCCACAACTGGGCAGCCTCAGTCACTGGGTACACTGCAGTTATGACACTTCCTCAGGGGCTAACCTTTCCTTATGCACCTCCGAGAATTGCAACCCATTTCCCATGTTCACATTAACTACTGGCATACTACAGAGACTGTAAAACCACCATATTAGGAAGTGTTACATATATTTTTGCAATTAGTAATTACAAAAAATAATGGAGGCTGTTATTGTGTGTGTGTGTATATATATATATATATATATATATATATATATATATATATATATATATATATATATATATATATATATATATATATATATTTACCACAAGTACAGAAGAACCAGTTCCAGTGACTATGAGGAAAACAACAAAAATGTATAAGTTAGCTGCCTGCTGTAGTTTTGAAAGAAACTTGGCTATCTGACTCCTAGTGGCCACCACTTTAAGTATGGCAATCTAATAACAGGTGAACAAAGGCAGCGATTGGTATGGAGGTTACACTTCTTTATAAATTGGGTCACAAGCATCCAGTCACAGAATTACGCTCTTCCTGTAGCTGGACATTTGAAGCCAACACAACTGAATTTTACTACAGATATTCGTCACTAAGCCACCAAAGTGTTCAGACCTATACACTCATATTGGACAGGTATGCGGACAATAAACCTATGGGAACTCATGGGTATTAAATATGACTGAATACCGGTTTTGCATGCTTACAATAGATTTAGAAATATTTCTGAAAACTTCTTTCTGCTGTTGAACACAGTATGTACATGGGGGAGTTAAATGGCCTTTCAGAAGTTTCTCCACGCATCCTGTTGTGTTAAGCTAGGTTCACTCAATAGTAGTTTTGAAGGGGTGGAAGTGGGTAGAGGACTTACAACGGCTATGAGATTGGAGTGTGTCCTCCACCACCTCTATGAACTTTCATCTTAGGATAAGGACACCTGAACTGAGAGGAATATGGAGGCTGTAATTGGAAGAATTGGGAGACCTAAAAACCATATCCTCAATGGTGCATTACAATACCAATAATATAACCATATAAGTACAAGGATATATAGTAAAAAAAAGTATTTTTGAAGAGATAAAGAAGTTTCCAGATGATCTTACATGTTAATGTATCAAAAAGTTCTTTTGTAAAAACAGAGTTCACAAATCTTCAAGCGAAATCATCTTTGCAAACAACATCCCATTATCAAGTACCAAAGACTTATGTTGAAATATGCAATTGTCACCTTTTTAAACAATAGCATATTTCAACATATGTCTTTGGTACTTGATAATGGGATGTTGTTTGCAAAGATGATTTCGCTTGAAGATTTGTGAACTCTTTGATACATTAAAATGTAAGATCGTCTTGAAACTTCTTTGTCTCTTCAAAAATACTTTTAAATAAATATTCTTGTACTTCTAGGGATATGGAGGCTGCCATATTTATTACCTTTTAAACAATACCAGTCACTTGGCACCCTACTTATCTTTTTAGCTGCAGTAGTGTCTAAATCACACACCTGAAACAAGTCAGACTTCAGCCAGAAACACCTAATCTGCATGCTGGTTCAGGGTCTATGTCTATAAATCCTGGAGGCAGGGAATAAGGACATATGTCAGCGTCCATACTCCTCTAAGTTCAGGGGTCCTTTAAACTTGGCTGCGGTTGCCGATAAAGTCTTTGCTGGAGGGATTGAGTTCTGATCCCTGCCAGGTGATGGTCCTTGTATGTTGCTAGAAGGCTTTAGGCAGTAAGTAGCCATTTACAGCTAATGGCCCATACTCACGAGGGACTTTTGTCGCCTCAACACGCGGCGCGCGCGTGTTGCGGCGACAGGTCGCCCGTGAGTATGGGCCGTCGCACGCGCGCGCACCCCGAACTGTCGCCCGCCGCTCATGTCGCCATGCGATTGAAAGTTTCAATCGCATGGCGACAGTCGCCGCCGCACCTCCCCCGCAACTGTCGCTAGTCCGCGTGAGTACGCGGACTAGCGACAGCAACCTCCATTGTATCAAATGGAGCTTCCGGCGGGGGGAGGAGGAACGTCGGCGACAGCTTCCGCCTCGCCGCTGGTCCCTCTTCCGCGTGTGTACGCGGAGGGACCTGGCGAGAAGCTGTCGCCGGCCTGTCGCCCACACGCTCACGTGTGCTGGCGACAGGCAACATTTGCAGCCCGTGAGTACGGGCCTTAAGACACAGACTGGATTTTGTAATTAAAACAACACCATTGCTATTGAAGCTGTAGCATAAACAATATGTTTCTTTCCTTTTTTCCTGACTCAAAATAGACTCGGCCTGTTGGCTAAAGAAAAACACAAAACATTTTTTTTAAAGTTATAAATGAGAAATATTATTGCTATTTAATGCTCAGTCCAATTACAGTTCATGGAGTTCTCCCATAAGGCGATCAAACACATTAATTTTTCCCATCGATATCCAGCAGATTAGATCACTACAATGCCAGAAATCAATGCTGCGAGCAACCCAAGCAATCGTTTGTTCAATCGATTCTTGGTGAAAACAATCCCATAGCTTTGCACTGCATTGATTTTATGCTGAATCTATGCCTTGTGTGGCAGTAATAGATCCTCTCAGATCAGATTTGATCTGACAGGGATCTATCTGATGGTTGAATCTGGTGGCCTTCTATATGTGTATGGTCATCTTTATGCTGGGAATACACCATACAATTTTCTGTTAAGGCGCTTACATATGCCCGATTCCTGCCCGCGGGGCGGATCTGATGACCCGTTGTTTGCAGGAATCAGGCGTGTGTACGCGCCTTTAGATTTACCTGCCGGAGAGATGATTTCCAACATGTTGGAAATGATCTAACCATCTATCTGCCTAGCAATTAAGCATTGTTCTGCTCAGCAGGAGATAACAGAAGACAATGCACCAGAGATAATCTAACAGAAAATCTAAAGGCTCATACACACGTCGGATTTTCGTAAACGGCCGGTCATTTGAACGTCAAATCTGGCCAGGCGGATCGCTCAAGTCCAGTCTTATCAGCTGAATGACAGACTGTACACACGCCCGATTTGACTTCCAAACGACCGGTCGTTTACGAAAATCCGACGTATGTATGTACCTTAACAGAAAAAGCTAACAGAAAATTGTATGTTGTATTCCCAGCATAGGCGAGCCAAGCATGGACAATAAAAGCAGCTCCTGATTGTATGCTACTGCTGTACTTTGATTGTTAATGCCTAATCAAATTCCCTCAGATTTCTCCTGAAAGACTGATTGTGCGATTGCTCTGCTGATTTTCTAATTCTTGGTGCAGTACAAGGACATGCTGATCAATAACTACCTTGGCTGACACATTCACTTGTGCTCCAATCATACTTTTGATAGAAAAAAAGAGCCAGAATTTATCTGAAAGTTACTCAAAAGTTAATCAAAATCTATTAAATTTATCACACCTGCTGGAATTATATATGTGCGATTGTGCATTGGGATGCATTATGCATGACTAGTAGACCCAAGCCTGTTTAAAAACGGGCTCTAGGTCTTTTTACTGCTGCCGCCAGTCACTGCGCATGCGCACGTCCGCATCCGCCACCCGCACCCGCCGCGCGAACACAATCGTCCACCCACCCACCTTCCTCCCTGGTCCCGTCCAGCTGTTATAACAGGGACCCTGCATAACTGCTGGACGCAGCAACACTGGGTAATTATTATATAGGATTGTGCATTGGGAAGCATTATGTGCTGTTGTGCATTGGGAAGCATTATGTGTGATTGTGCATTGAGAAGCATTATGTGTGATTTGCACTGGTAAGCACTATGTGTGATTGTGAATTGGGAAGCACTATGTGTGATTGTGCTTTGGAAAGCATTATGTGTGATTGTGCATTGGGAAGCATCATGTGTGATTGTGCATTGGGAAGCGTTATGTGCGATTGTGCATTGGGAAGCGTTATGTGCGATTGTGCATTGGGAAGCGTTATGTGCGATTGTGCATTGGGAAGCATTATGTGTGATTGTGCATTGGGAAGCATCATGTGTGATTGTGCATTGGGAAGCATTATGTGCAATTGTGCATTGGGAAGCATTATGTGCGATTGTGCATTGGGAAGCATTATGTGTGATTGTGCATTGGGAAGCATCATGTGTGATTGTGCATTGGGAAGCATTATGTGCAATTGTGCATTGGGAAGCATTATGTGCGATTGTGCATTGAGAAGCATCATGTGCGATTGTGCATTGGGAAGCATTATGTGTGATTGTGCATTGGGAAGCATTATGTGTGACTAGTAGACCCAGCCCGTTTAAAAACGGGCTCTAGGTTTACGGCCGCCGCGGCCAGTGCGCACGCAACCGCCGCACGCCGAGCGTGCGCTTGATGCAGACGCGCACCCGCACCTGCCCACCTCGCTCGCTCGCACCCACCTTGCTCGCCCGCCCAGCTCCCTGGTCCCAGCTGTCAGTTACTGCACACATGCGCAGTAACAAAAATCCTGGAACACAGGGACAAAACTGCTGGACGCAGCGACACTTAGCTTTTATTAGGTAGGATTGTGCATTGGGAAGAATTATGATTGTGCATTGGGAAGCATTATTATTATTATTGATTTATAAAGCGCCAACATGTTCCGTGGCGCTGTACAAAGTAAATTATGTGCAGTTGTGCGTTGGGAAGCATTATGTGTGATTGTGCATTGGGAAGCATTATGTATGATTGTGCATTGGGAAGCATTATGTGCGATTGTGCATTGGGAAGCATTATGTGTGATTGTGCATTGGAAAGCATTATGTATGATTGTGCATTGGGAAGAATTATGATTGTGCATTGGGAAGCATTATGTGCGATTGTGCATTGGGAAGCATTATGTGTGATTGTGCGATTGTGCATTGGGAAGCATTATGTGTGATTGTGCATTAGGAAGTATTATGTGTGATTGTGCATTGGGAAGCATTATGTGCGATTGCGCATTGGGAAGCATTATGTGCGATTGTGCATTGGGAATCATTATGTGCGATTGCGCATTGGGAAGCATGATGTGCGATTGCGCATTGGGAAGCATTATGTGCGATTGTGTGATTGCGCATTGGGAAGCATTATGTGCGATTGCGCATTGGGAAGCATTATGTGCGATTGCGCATTTGGAAGCATTATATGCATTTTCACATTGCAAAAAACGCACACAATTTTTGGCAAGTGTGACCACTGCCTCAGACCTTCCTCTCCTCAGGCAGAAAATGCAGCCTAAAGCCACTGTAGTGTGAATGACCGTTCATGACTTTTCTATGGAGAGCTCACTATGATGCTCACTATATGCAGGATGACCATGAGTAATGCATGTCTGATGGGCTCCAATTTGCGGTTATAAATGGCACATACAAGGCCTGTGTTAATTGCATGCCTGCTGGTTTAACCCCGCTACTGGTGGGACCGTGGCATGTGCCCTTTTTGCCTATTTATGTAAAAGGCCACGCTGCAGAAAAAACGCAACTTCAAATGAAACAAAATGACAATGATGTATGGAGGGAAGCAGTAAGCGTCTGGCCAAACTGAAGGAATGTCATACATATGAAATAATGTCGGGAACAAAGGGACCTGGATAAGGCTCCTTTATTTATTTATTTTAACCACCAGACACCCCCACCTCTCCCCAGACTGCGAGTCCGCCTGGCACATCTCGCCAAACCCTCGGGATACATTTCTAAAGCTGAAAAGGTTTTCCCTCATCTGGACTGTTCGAATTAATTACACACTTTAATGACATGAATTATTAATTTGATTCTGACTCTGCAGCTTCTGATTATCCTGCGCTGCCGACTATACAATTCCAGCTTCATTAAAACATCACCAGCTGCCTCCCAGACCGGCATTAAATAGTGAGAGCAATAATCAGATTATGTCCCTGGCAGAGAATACCCAGCACAGGCCTCAATAACACAATATGCTCTTATTACACTTATTCCTTTACACAGCAATCTAGCAAAACAGCCCTCACTGCCCTAAACAACTGGCTGTGTTATTAGACATACTGCTTATGGTGAAATGCCCTCATGCCATTAGACTGCTTATTATGCAGCAAGGCTGGAGTAGCCAGAGCAATTTCTATACATACAATCATTCAGCTTCAGCGTAGACAATGACATATCCCAACTGTCCTTGTGAAATGACCCAGGTCACAGTAGTGCTATCTCCAGTATGTGCCTACAACCCATAAATATGTTAATATCTTCATTTGTTCTGTCCCCTTCAGAGACCACCGCAGCCCCGATTGACAGATGTGTTGTGAGACCCCTGAGTTGCGGTGACCTTGTGCGATGACCCATTCTATTCGGTAAGAATATGTCACAGCATATTAAAGTCACCCACTCAAGAGTCAGAGAAGCTAGCAATCTAATCAGATAGAGCTAGTGCTGCCTTCAGTGCCTGCCTCCATTGGAGGATGGAAGGAGCGTGTACAGGCCCCAGGGATGTGAGGTAAGGAAATGAATCGGCCCTTTAATCTCAGCCTCGGGGTAGGAGCACAATTAAAGTGGGAGATATCCTTGTGAGGAGGCGTTACTGACACAGCCACGTCTGATTATAACGAGCCGTGAAAAGGTCAGAGCCTGAAGATGCGGCAACTCTGGCTGGATGCACAGCCACAAATACTCATTACACTGATCACACATGGACATTTCAAATCCTTACTGGGACAGCACAGCAGTGGCCCATAATGGTTCTGTAGCCTTTATGTACACCTGGATTTACAAGATTTACTTACACTAGGGCTGTCAAACCTAGTGCAAAATGCAACAGTGTGCAGCCAATGGTCAAGAAGCAGTTTTGGTTAGCCTGGCCATCCTTATGCAGACACACGCTTATTCCTGAAAGCTAGCCACGGGTTAGTGTGCACCATTTCCTGCGCCCAGTTGTCTTCTATAAACTCATGTGACTGCAGCTTTTGAACTGGAGGTTTACCAGCCATGCATACAATACAGTATACGTATGGCTCGCACACAGCTGCAAAGAGGTAAGATAAATAACCATACAAACAGGAGAAGGAAACAAACTGCTGATTTCCAGGCTCACAATTTTCTACTTCTTCCACAGAACACACTAATTTAAAGGACAGTAATGTAAGTAATGACAATCCATATTACTGCTCTGGTTGGAGGGGTAAAATACGGGAGAGGGCTGTGGCTATCAATGTGTTTACATCAGCACAAGGCTGTGTGTAAAGCAAATGTACAGATGCAAGAAGAAACCTGTTGACCCAAGCAGTCATTTGGGGATTCAGGCTACCAGTGGACATACAGACATGCTGCTTAGCCTGTACTGAACAGCTTGTTATGACCTATGGAGAAGGGATGGGGAAAAGCAGAAGACAAATGTTAACTGCAGTGAAACAAATAGCAGTGGGATAAGCATTTGTCAAACTGGCAGATCACACAATCATAGCCCCCAACTGTGCCAATTCTGGTGGGACAGTCCTGTTTTTAGAGGCTCTGTCCCACAACCCGACCCTTTACTATGAAGTCCCGGGCTGCAGAATGGCAGTGGCTGGCCAGTTTGAAGAAATGCTGCTGCTATGCAGAGAGACGGAAGCAGATTGGACATGCTAAAAATTATTGCACAATCAGTCTCTATGATAAGAAAATTGTATCGTGTGCATCCAGCATTAGGCTGTGGTGGGACATCATGAGACCTAAAAGGGGCGTGGCTTAAGGGTCCCTCTTTCATATGTTTAAAAGTTGGGAGATATGCAGATGTCAAGGCACACATTTGCACCCTACATGATCAGACTGGTTGTTTTAGGTGTGTATTTAGCTCACAAAATTAATGTATTCAACTGGCAAATTTCCCATTTGTGCAAATCTACTTGCAATAGGGATCAAAATATCACATCTCAATAGAGTTATCCTGTTAACATGCACTTTATTTTTGGCAAAGCCAACCTGTTCATGTTCTGAGCAGACTCTCCCGGCAGCACTGCCCACAGATAAATGTCATGAGAAATATTAGGCTGCCACTCCTGAATAGGAAATGTTGGATGCCTGTGTACCACTGGAAGTCTGGATACAACAACAGTCTCCCACCTGGAATAGAAGTGTATATAACGAAAGTCAGAAAACCTAATCCACTTTCTGCAGGTCAAGGTCTCAGAAACCGTTGCAGACAGAATATCCACTCTGCAGTCAGGAAACTATCATTTTTATACATTTTTGACAGAGGTAAACAATGGCTGCTTCCTACTTCTCTCATGAATGTATAAATATTAACTGTACACAAAGGTATTTATGGTCTGTGGAAAATGTTTCTGCAGTTATGAACCACTGTAGAACTCGGATGACAAATTGAGGTTCAGTAATAAACATTCAATTAAGGTTCTCAGTCCTTTAAGACTTTGGGAAAATAAAGTGAGGGAAAGTCCTTGAGGTCCCAGAGAAAAAGTGAGGGAAAGTCCTGGAGGTGTCAGGGACAAAGTAAGTGAAGGTCCTTGAGGTGTCAGGGACAGAAAGTGAGGGAAAGTCCTGGAGGGGTCAGGGACAGAAAGTGAGGGAAGGTCTTTGGGGTATCAGGGACAGAGAGTGATGGAAAGTCCTGGAGGTGTCAGGGACAGAAAGTGAGGGAAGGTCCTTGAGGTGTCAGACATTTTCACCATGATATGATTGACAAAGTATGGCCATTTTCACCTCTATGGTGGCTTCCACCTTCCAGCGTCACACCTTGCTAAAGAAACTACTCTAGTCTAATAAGTCACATGAGTGGCTGCACTTACTCTTAACTAGAAAACATTCTCTAGTTATTTATACAATAAGCAAATCAATCACTGAGAACATTTCCTCCTCATGAACCTACATAAGGAATTAGAGTTGTGATAGGGTCTACACGAAATTTAAAGGTGCATTCCATGAAATGTCACTGTATTGGGTACTTTACAGGGACTGAATTTGCAATTTATACCTTTTCAATATAGCATACATGAGCTGAACTGGTATTTAAGCTCTGTCTAGCTACATGGCTGACTCATGTTTGAATGAGTCTAGAAAAAAAGCAGAGAAAGCAATTATATGTATTAAGCTACATACTTACCGAACGACGTTGGAAGATGGCTCTTCCAACGAAGTCCCACGACAAACGACCCCGATCCATCTACCTGCTGGCAGGTATACGGGACATTACATGACGGGCTTGAACCAGAGTTCAATCGATTGCGCACTTTGCGCGGGAGTCCTCAGGGATCTACCCGTTCTGAACCGCTGCGTCATTTTCTTAACAATGCCTGATTGCCGCAGGGGGCAACTTCATTTAACATGGTTCTGTTTAACAATGTTTCCCGACGTCGAGTAACATCGCCACAGGCATCGGCCAGTGGGTATGGAGCTTTACAGCTTGAAGAACAATTGTGTTATTTTTAAGACAACAGAGGCTGTCCTCTGTCCTAACGGCATTGGTCGGTCCATTTTTTGGTAAATTGAGTCATTAGTGGCCACCTTAAAATCATGCTTCCTCTCAACTACTTTAGGCCCTGCCAACATAGTGACCAAAATAAAGAATGCACAATAGACAAGCACAGAGTTCCAGGTCAGCACACCTTTTCGAGATGCAAAGTTTTCAATTTATTGCTTCATAAGCACATGTAAATTACAATTGTTTCGAGGCCACGGCGGGTCCCCTTCTTCAGATAGTGCAAACAAAATAAAGAATGTAGTCTGTCTCCCATTGCTCTATCTACTTTAAATAACACGTGGCCACTCCTGAGTGACCCACTGGACAACTGAATTCCAAGCAAGCCTGTATTCAACCTCTGCTTCAAGTCTTTATCGGGCCAATGCCTGTCCACCAATTTACTTCAATACTCTGCTGATATTTCTTTATCATCCTGACTGGGACTGGTATTTGAATATTCCTTTTTCCAATTTTGGGTTTAGCTGGGCTTTCAGCGTTACCAAGAACACTACTAGGGACACAGCTCTGAAGAATTAAGTGAAATAGCTGCACCTGGTTTCAAAGATTTATGTATTAAAAGCATTAAAAGCATCCATTTTAGCACATTCAAAAAAGATGAAGACTGAAAAGCATAATTTCCTTTTAAGGGGGGCACTAGCGGGACAAAAAACCCTTGTTGCGTAGATTACAGCTGAGACAACTTAACAGCATTTGTCTTTAAGTGTCTCCAGAGTGGGATTTACATACATGCTAACTACACACAAAATGTAATTACTTACTAATTTTAATTGCTCATTTCAAGTGAAAATAATTAGTTGGCAACTACGGCAATAATTAGCAGAGCCGTATAAATCTTTATAAGAATACAAAAGACCGAATAACTCCACATAGCTTGCACATGCCTAGATCTCCAGGTTGTCATTCAACACCTCCCTTATTCTACCTTCCCCCAATAACAGGGGTTAATGATTAATCTCCAGATTTACCAGTTCCGTCCTTTCTAACAAGAAAAAACACCCCTTCATCACAGTAGGTAGTTTAAGTAATAAGATTACAAACTTCATCTGTGTTTGTCAATTACCGTTTTTGTTTTTCGGATCAGAACTGAAGGTCCTCACCTACCCTCTATTAGAATTTATTCCGATTGGGAGAGATCCCAGGGGGGTACGACTAGGGATCCAAAGCTTCGGTTTGTTAGGCGTTTTTAAAGCTGAAGATGCAGTAAATAGACAATAGATTCCATAAAGACAATGAATCTAATAAAAATCAACCAATATGCCACCCCCAAACTGTTACTTGGTAAAAATATTGACCACATACAGTATTAATTAAGAAAGCTTAATCTTTATACATCTCATGTGCTGTACACTAGTAGCACCTGCTTTGTAATGTATCAGGCAATACAAAGCTAGCAGCTGCATCATTACAATCAATATTAAACAAGACTTCTGATGAAATCCTGTCTATTATTTATGGGTGTAAGGAGGTAGACCAAGTGAAATACTGACATAAGAAACGTTTACCAGGAACATTCTGATTGCTTTCCTGATGCCGCAAACTGCACAGTGTATGGTCAGCTTGAAGCACATCTGTACTGGGAATAAAGGAAACAGATAATCCGATGTGTAGTAGCCAGTGGTGGGCTCATGAGTCTGTAAGGACTCGAATTCATGATTTAAATGAGGCTTAATTGCCTCAGCTGTGGGGCTGGGGGAGAGGGGGTTACTTACCTATAAGTCCGCTGTTTTCTATGTGTTTCAAACGTCTTGCACGCGTCACTATGGACGCGTTGCAAGACTCAATACCACGCACTTCCTCCTTCCAGCTTGAAGGAGGAAGTGCGCGGTAGTAAGTCTTGCAATGCGCCCAATAGGACGCATGCAAGATGTTTGGAACGCATGCAAGATGTTTGGAACGCATACAAGACAACAGACTTATGGGTAAGTATCCCCCTCTCATCCAGCCGCACAGCTGAGGCAATTAAGCCTCATTTAAATCACAAATTTGAGTCCTTTGGGACTTGTGAGCCCATGCCTGGTAGTAGCAATGGTATATAGAACTTTTTATATCTGTCTCACATTCTTATGTTCACTTTCAGGGGTTTCATCTGATCTCCTAAGTGTGCAAAGCTGTCATGTCATTGTGACACAAAATCTGGTTAATTCAAAAAAAAGGTAATTAGGTTTTAACTTTTCAGAAGGCTGGAGTTACCAGGAAATCAGCTAGATGAAGTGTTTTAACTTCGGTTTACTTTTCAGAAGAGCTGGGGCTGAATTCACCTGCAGTATAACTGACACATTTTCATACACAAATCGCCAGTTTATCAACTCTTGCAATGAAAAGCATAGGCAGGTTCTAAGTGGGCTTAGTGATATACAGTGGGTACCTATGTATGTCCCATATCAGTTCAAGTACACTTTACATGTACAAACAAATGGTAGTCTGAAGGGGGTGGTGAATCTCAGACCCGAAGAGAAATAGACTGGGGCTCTAAAAACCTTGTTTAGGCCCTCTTGAAGAATGTTTGATGATTTTATTGATTAAACATTGCACTGATGTAGGCAGGCATGGTGGATAGTGTGCATGATTATGTATCTCAAAGCTCTGTACTGCATCGAGCAGTAGAAAGCTAGCTTGAGCAGTAAAAAAGTATTGACTCTAAGCTCTAATGATGACAGAAGTAATATCTAATGGTGCAGAAGGATATCGAGGTAAGTAACTGATTATCTTCAGATGTCAATATTTTTTATCAGATTGAAGGCCACATCTAATACTCCATGGAGACCGCAACAGCAAGTGAACCTGCTGCTCTTTTAGCATGCAAATCTAACTCTCTACCACCTTCCCTTCCTTGCCAATACCTCCAAAAGACACATTTTATAGCTTCAACAACTAATCATGGGTCCATGGCATTCACCAAGAGTCCTGGATATCTACTTGCCAACAGCCTTCTTTGCTGACAGTGCAGCATATGGAGACATACAAAGCAATGCTGGGAGTGAGAGAGATAAAGGAGTGGCATGCTCACTTGCTAAAACATTACTTGATCTCATCACACTTGTAAGTGCAACTAGCCAGGTGTTTAAAGGACAACTGAAGTGAGAGGACTATGGAGGCTGCCATAATTATTTCCTATTAAACAAAACCAGTTGTGTGGCAGTCCTGCTGAGCTTTCATTCAACATTAATGTCTGAATCACATGTCTGAGAAAACATGCGGCAAATGCAGTCAAACATCTGATCTGCATGCTTGTTTAGGGTCTATGGCTAAAAATGTTACAGGCAGAGGATCATTAAGACAGTCCGGCAATTTGCATTGTTTAAAAGGAAATCATTATCTTCTATGTCTCAGGTCAGTTACCCTTTAACCTCTGAACTGTACAATGCAATGAATATTTAAGTTTTCTTTGAGAAGACTGCCATTTGAATCTAGTCAACACTCTGGTCATTGAAGAGAATCCTTTTAGTGCTGGAAATGACAAGGTGGGTTCTGTCAGGGGTGAGTGTGGCCAACATTCCAAACGTTCAGGTCACCCTACCCTTACTGGAGGTCAACAGTGTTGGGAGTGCCTGGACAAGGGGTGCAACAACTGGTGGCAGTCATATCTTCGGTATTTATTATTCTTATTTTTTTATTAATATAGAGTCAGCATATTCTATTGCGCTATGCAATATTTATCCATGTTGGTGTTTCTTCAGAGTACAGGTCATCACAGATGAACTGCGTCTCACATCTCAGTGCCCAAGACTTTGTAATAATTATTTTATGGTAACATTATGAAGACCATATTTGAGTGCAGCTTAAAACCTTAACTATTATTGAATAGAAACAGAAGTTTTAAAAAAAAAAAAATAATGAAGCATTTTTCTGGATCATAATTATTTATTATGGTGGTTTTACTTCAAGTTATCATTAACCTTCTTGCAGTCTGGTGACCCCACTATTTGTACTGCAGACTTTCCAGTAATCTATGTAGTGCGTAAAAGTTAATTTGTGAATCACTCTGATGAGGTTGCTTGTATTTCATCAGTTCTGGATAAGTTAGTGGCAGTCTTTACACTTCTCAGGAAATCCATTATAGTGACCGCTAAACCAATTTTCCAGCTGCACCCTGATGGAGCAAAGTGGTCTGTACATGCAGATAGGCACCTAGTATAACAAGTTAGAGCTCTTTAATGAAGAAAAACTTGCAGAGATAGATCATACACCACCATCAGGGAATGCAGCTTACTTAGAGCAGAGGAACACACAGAATGAATACAGGAAAATCACAATACCATAGAGATATTCACATCATTCTACAGACAGTGACATCTTGTGGTTGCTTCACTATACTGCAATCTGAAGTCATTCTGTTAATACTGCCAACACTCCTCAATATTGTTTCACAGAAGTGCAGTCTGCTTACTACAATGGATCAAACAGATCCGTTGACGTGTGAGCGCTTCCTATTTATAAAATAGGATCTGTTCACTGTCAGTTTTGCGATGAGCAGAAGAACGGACTGAAAAAATGTTGGTTCTCAGCTCAAGTGGGAACAGAGCCTGGCTGATGTCCTCTCTCAGCATCTTCCTGACTATGTCACAGGGGTGACGATAGGATAAGAGAAGAAAATTGGACGTCTGTGCAGTCTAACCAATCCAATCAGCATCTGATATTGTCACAGGAAGACAAGCCCAGTAAGCCGGGTAATGGACTGGTACAAAAAAGGATTGTGTATATTGCCCAAATGTTTATATATTTTACATAATATGCATAAAAACATAACCCTGAATAGGGCTTTAACACATACCTGCAAAAAATGAAAAATAATCAGAATTTGTCCAAAGGCTTCTACACCATCAATGCTTTGTAGCTATGAGAAGATTACCTGTAAATATTTTTCATACTACATTAATACACCCGATAATGTTTGAAGCACTCAGAATCTCAGGACAAAGGACACAAAGAATTAGGCAAATCTTATGACTGGAAAAGACAGTTATGATTGTATAACACAGAAATGTAATCAGTGCATAATATATATATATATATATATATATATATATATATATATATATATATATATATATATATATATATATATATATATATGAAATCATCTCCCTGCTAGTAGGTATAATATGAAACTCTACCTCTGTGACAGAATGGACACATATTGGTTGCAGTGTGTATATGTCCATTACCAGAGACAATACATGTATAAATATTTATGAACGTTGCACAGATATGCAGCAGTGCTGATGTCTGCTCCCCTCTCACACATGACCCGTTTCAGCTAAGGGTCAATATCATGCACATTTTCTACAGGAGATACATTTATGTTGGAAGTTTCTGGCTGTGAAGGGGTCTATCGTCTTCACAGCCCATCTGTCCCAGCAGATTGATGAGGTTTGGAAGATCTCCCTGGAGCTGGGAAAGGGGTGGGATAGAGGGACAGGGCATCTCCACATAATAATGCTGTTCTGATGCTGCCTCTGTGCTAGCGATAAGAGTGACTTCTTATCAGCAGCTCAGTGGAAATGTGCTGCTGTCTGATTAGGCCATGGTCTGAGCCAAGGTTATAAACAGCTCTTATCAGGGTCCCTGTGACACAATAATCCAGCCAGCATCAGCATCGGGACCACACTGTGGAGGCCTGAAGCCCAATCACTGAATAAGCCAGGCTCTTTTTACTGTGGATGATCTAAAGCTTTTTGTGTACATTTTATAGCAGCTTTCTATATATCAAAGATCTGCACTATTATTTTCCTAATGTATGCATCCAGGTCTGACTCAATATTTCAGAAATACAAACCATTCATGTCACTTACTGCAAGATGCTGCTAACAGATATCCCTACAGCAGTCGTGTGTGTGTGTGTGTGTGTGTGTGCATATATATGTGTGTATGCATATTTATAGTATACTGTATGTATATATATATATATATATATATATATATATATATATATATATATATATATAT
Source organism: Hyperolius riggenbachi (assembly GCF_040937935.1). NCBI lineage: Eukaryota > Metazoa > Chordata > Amphibia > Anura > Hyperoliidae > Hyperolius > Hyperolius riggenbachi. Next base: position 133,689,004 of record NC_090651.1, read on the forward strand.
ATATATATATATATATATATATATATATACATACACACACACACACACACACACACACACACACACACACACGTGCACTACCTGCCTATTTGTGCATCCTGGAAGGGGAGGAAGCCCAATACAACCAGGAGAACACACTAACATACAAAAGCCCGGGGCCCATTTAGAGAGTTCACTGGAGCAATTTGCACATTCTAGCAATTGCCAGAGACTCCAAAAGCACTTCACCAAAGTAAGCCTATGGCGGTGATTCCACGGGAGCGATTGTGATTTGTCGAACTCGCAACTGCATTGCCTGCAGCATTTTCAGAGCAATTTCTTTCAAGGAATGCAGGACCCAAAATCTCATTCCTTAAAAGAGCTCCAAAAAACTACTTTTTAGTGTTAAAATAGCTTTCGAAAACACTAGCAGGAAATCCCTTGGCTGGTCAATATTACATTTTCATCACGGAAGGCCTCCTTTAAATAGTCAAAAATGCACTTGCTTGGCTAAGCTCAACTGAAAGAGCATGTCTGTACAGCACTCATCGGTCAGAAAAAAGAAATGTTAATAAAATACTGTAGTGCTTTGGACGTCCCACAACCATCTCACGCAAAGTTTGGGACTGATCTTCCATAATGAAATACAATTTTTTGACAAAGGAAGAATGCTAGTATAATTTTGTGAAATATATACTGTATATATGCAGACAGGGAACATAGCCCATAGTGTAACTAGGTACAAGACATCTACTCATCCAGGCTTTCTGGGGCTTGCAATGATCATCCAATCTCCTGACATGGCAGCCATGAGGATGGTGAAAATGTGGGGCAAAAATTTGTGCACTCTCTTCCACAAAGGAAACAGACAATTCAGGCGTGCATACAGCAGCCATTTCAACATGTCTGGTAATCAAAGTTACAGGATTAAGACTTCTGAGTTTTGAAGTATACCTGAACTCCACTTCTTAATAGGCCTCCCAACTTTTATGATGTTTTCAGACCATGGTATGCAATGCTCAATATTATGACATCAAACTACCATGCTGCCATTTTAATAATAAAAAAAATGTAAAATAAATTAGTACAACTTACCACAGCATGATTTTGACTGTTAATGTTAAACAAAGCCAGAACAAAAAGTAAGGGTTAGATAAAAAGCAAACAAGGGACCAATTCATGTACTGCCTGCAACAGCCAGGCTCTGAATAGGGATGGTCGAGAACGCTTTTGGAAAAAGCAAGAGCATCCTTCAGAGTGTGAGAGACGAGAGTGGGATTAACTCACCTGGCTACTGTCTGTATTCCAGTGCGTTCCATCGGTGTACACTTCCGTATTCAGACACGAAATGCAGGTGGCAGCCAGTTGAGTTAACACCGCATATCCCACTCTCACCTCCTGCACTCTGCAGAACGTTCTCGCGTATCCCTGCCTCAATGACTGAGCTTCCAAGGACCTGTCCATCATTAGGAGTAACTGTAGTTACTAATAAAGAACATTTTGTTCAAATTTGTATACAGCTTGAAATTGGGCCAATTCAAAATCAGCAGCAAATGCCTGATTTTATCTGGCCCAAATCCAATCTGCATACAAAATGGAATGACGTTTGCATAAATTTGGGAAATTTCCAATTTCTCGGTCATCTGTACTAATGGAAGGTATTTTTCAAACTGGCACAAAAGTTACATTTTTGGAAGAAGGTCTAAAATATTGTGACTTTATACAACAGCATAATGCATTTACTGTTGCGTCTTCTATTTTGCTTTTAAATTGAGTATCTGTCTGTTCTCCCGCTATTTTTGTGTTCTTCTTCCTCCCAGTTTCCCCATTCTGGGTGATAAATCGGGGAAGTGGTCACAGTCTGGAATGCTTGGGAACCAATGCCCTGCCACTGTGAGTGTTTGCAGTAATTGTGTCCGCTGGGTGAATGGGAAGCCATGCATTGAGAAGCAGCGGAGAGGCCTCTGCTCGCACAGCTTCCCAGGAGTAATTCAGCAGGTTTATGGATGGGAAATTAGCTCAGGGGCTGGAGATATTGAGCGGAACTATGGACAGAGGAGAAAATAATGATGGAGGATGCCAGAAAGAAGCTGGGGACCACATGGAGCAGCCAATTCTCTTTTGCTGAAAAACGATGTAGCCATTTTAAATCTCCCAGTGGGCAACCTGGAGCCCACAAGTGTTTCTCTGGACTAATGTTCATATTATAAACCACTCTACAGAAAGAAAATGTATTACACATGCAGGGACTGCAAAATAACAAAGGGGGGCAAGGCTCGTTATCTCCAAGGATTATAGATGCTCCTCAGAAATGGGTGGGGAGTAATGAAGGAAAGGACAATATCAGATGGGTATAAACGTTATTTTATAATCTGTATTCTGATCTCATTGTCAGAGGAGCTGCAATGAGAATATCCACCTCATGAAACATTCAACACATACAGAGTTCTCCTCTGCCCTAGACAATCTCTCTCCCGCTCTTGTCTTTACACAGGGAAGGAAGGAAAAGTCCATGGCACAAGACGCTCTACAGTGCAATCAGCCTCTTTGCTATTCCGCTCATGTTCCCAGCTTCGCGCTCCTCTCTCTCTGTTTTGTTCCCTTGCTCTGGCTCCTGTGTGGGTCAGACAAATAAATCTCAGGAGGGAATTGGGCAAGGAAATGATTTTCACCCGATCTGGAGACAGAGCGCCGGTCCAGGACACACAGAGAGAAGGGAATATTAATAGGCTCCGAGAAATAACGGTTGTTAACTCTTCCAGTCCTGGGAATAGTGGCATCAGACGCAAGGCTGCGTTTTAACCGCTGCCATTTAACAGCGTGACACCTGGCAGATTTGTCATTTATTTCTAGGCATACAATAAGAGGTCATCTGATTGCTAAAGCTATTACCACCTATCCACATGCATCTCTCAGGAGGTACCACAAGCCACTGTACGCCTAGGTGGCATGCCATCACTTGCACAGAAGGGAGTTGGCATCGCAGCAATATAGTAAAACCCTGCCCATAATCTTATTTACGACATGCTGCAGAACTAGCTGTCACCACACAAAGAGAAGCCTGACAATAACGCAGTTTTATAATAGTAAAAATTGACTGCATGACATAAAAGTGCAGATTGGAAAACATTTACAGCTGTGTAAAATACCTATAGACACTAGATGGCAGTGAGACATGCATGCTCCATATAACTGCCAAAACATCTCACTACACATTTACCATACAGTCAGCCATGCATAGCAGGGTCATACATGGGACCTTGGTAAATACCAGGCATACTAGGCTTTCTCTGTTCATCCATTTACAATGGACATTGGTAGTGACATATAGATGCCATGGGAGTAGTGTCTTATGCTGGGAATACACGGGTAGATTATGCGCCGGAATCGAGCCAGCGGCTCAGCGGCTCGATGCCGGCGCGTCCCCCAGGATCGATTCCCGCTTGTCCCCGCGGGCACTTCCTTATCAGCGCTTCGTTTTTTCTTTTGTCTTGCCCGCCGGTATCGAGCGCGGAATCGATCCGGGGGTCAATCGGACCTGTCGGAAATCAAACGAGCCATCAGCGGCTCGATTGATAACAAGTATCGACCAGTGTATGCCTAGCATTATGCTGGGAATAAACCATACAATTTTCTGTTAGATTTACCTGCCAGATAGAAGTTCAACATGTTGGAAATGTATCTATCTTACCATCTATCTAGAGCAATTAGGCATTGTTCCACTCAGCAGGAGATAAACAGAAGACAATGCACCAGAGATAATGACCATTCTCTACAGACAGTAAGCTAATTATGCATGCTATGAGAAAATCTAACAGAAGAATCTAACAGAAAATTGTATGGTGTATTCCCAGCATTAGGACAATCTAAATCCAAGGAGGCAATTTTCACACATATAGGAATGCTTTACCTAGGGGGCAGTGGACTACAGACTACACAGACTTAGTGGAAGCCACTTCAAGTACAATAAGACTTATGTTCAGTTGGTATAGCCATCCCTATACAGACATACACACTCCACATACTGTACTGTGTAGAGGAGCGAATAGAGAAGCCTGCTTCCCATTGTGGGACAGTGCAATCTTAATGAAAATTAAGGGCGGGTGCGCGCGCACCTGTGTGGTGTGTGCACGTTCAAAACACAGACCTAGAGCCCGTTTTTTAATGGGCTTAGGTCTACTAGTTCTATATACTAGCTCAGTCTGTCTTCCTGCCCAGGTTTTTCTCACTCCCTCTCAGAACAACATCAGATAGTCCAGCTCACAACAGAGCACTGTCTCTCTGGCTAGGTACCAGGAGTGGCCAGAGGTCCTATCTTCATCAGTGCAGTAACAACCTGGTGGAAGACCAAAACTAAATACAGGTAGTCCCCGACTTACGAACGTCCGACTTACAAAAGGCATGCCGATACGAACGGCACAGATTCTGTGTTTTCATTGGAACAAGTCAAAAAAAAAAAAAATCAAATTGGACTTGTAGTTTAAAAAAAAAAAAAAAAAAAAGACGATTTGAAAAAAATTTGAAGAAAAAATGGCTTTCAAACTTGTATAAAGCAGGGACAGAGGGCAGATGTAACACAGAGGGGGGCACTGGAGGCACAGAAGAGGTACAGGGGACATAGACGGCACAGTGTTCCGACTTAAGAACAGATTCAGGTTAAGAATGAACCTACAGTCCCTATCTAATTCGTTAACCGGGGACTACCTGTAAAAAAGACGTTTAGTTCACAGACGTGGTCTGCATGAGGAAAATTTATGGAGAATGTAGTGGTCAGTTCAGTCAGGTGATTGGCTGGTCATGGATCATGTCTCACTTCTACTTCCTGTTCTAGCCTATACAGGTAGCAGAAGTGAGATGTGAGTACATGACTGAGGCCAGCAACCAAAGAATTACAAATCAGTCACCTGAATAAATCGATCACATGCTGCTTCATGAATTTTTCTGAAGGCCGTTTTTGAATAGGAAATTATCATCTCTAATGAAAAAATGCCTCAATCCATTTAAAAACCATCACCTCTACTACCGGTATAATAAGGCTGTCCATTTTATTTCAATCAGATATGGTCAGGTGTGATGGGTTAACAACTGCACAGCAACTCTTAACTCTTCACCACACATCTACTAAATCTGAAATACCAGTGGTCAAATATTCACTACCTAAACAGAAAGCCATTGCCCTGTATAGATCTATATAAACTTAGTTTTTTTCCAGTCTACTGGGCAAAAAGGAAAAAAAAAATACCATGGCAAAAATTTACCATACTAACTCAATTCAAAATAAATGTAAAATCAAAATAATAAAGCCTGCTCAGACCTTGCACTGCTTCCCAATATTTAGCTGTACCTACAATAGAATCTTTTTAAACAGCTTTGACTGTAATGGAATGTCTGTCACCTCCTTTCACATTAGCTCAAGAACCCAAAATGTCAGCACTTCAGTAACAGGCGGCTCTGGGATCTGAGCGCTGATAAACCAACCACTTTCACAGAAGAGCACGAGAGAGAGGCAGAGAGAAAAAAAACAGAATCTAATAAATTTACGGTTTTATATACTTCCTTCAATTCTAAAAGTCTTGTTCAATAAAGTTTAAAATGCCACTACAGAGCTATAAGAGCGAGCGTATCCAGCCAGCCCCGAGATTCTACGCTGCCTCCAAGTCTTCCCGTTATCCGCAGGAGCAATAAAGTTTTATATGTTTGAACTGACTGTAAAAAGGTTTGAATGGCTGTGGCGGGGGAGCGATATATCTCTTTTATTGTTATTATCATATTCCCCACAAGACCCCTTGGCCAGTGTCAATTCCTCTCGCCTGACACCTCTGTGCTGTCAGCAGTTTGCACCCCCACTAGCAGCCCTCCCCTCTCCACTTTGCTATGAGTTATCAGCAAGACAAGCAGGGAGGGGAATAAATAAAGCAAAAGTCCCCTTAGCCCTCCCTTACCTCAACCGCAAAAAAGAAAGAAAGACCCCACTCCACTACAGAAGAAGCTAAGGAGATGGGCATATGCCGTTTGCTCTAAAACAGAGTTGTATGTTCATTTCTATCTCATACGTAAATGCTTCCAGAATCAGAGAAGAGACAAGTGAATGTGAGTACAGTGTAAATATCACCTCTTGATATCAGATGATTACTAACAATAATCATATGCAATAAAGTACAGCAAGCCCCTAATGATGTTCTAATACATAAACCACAATGCCAGGATATTACTGCTTATCTTCGGAGTGCCCCCTTGCTCTGCATTTTTTTTTCTTAGCAGACAGAATACATAAACGATACAATTTTTGAAAAACTCTGTCAAGAAAGATCATTGAAAAGCAAAACAAAGTTAGTCCTAACTACCGTACATCTAATGTCTAGGAATTAAGACTGCATTAAAGCCTGTCCCAACATCGCTGGCATCGTTTTACCCTGGAATCTGTTTAACCAGTTAATACCAAATTTGAAATGGAAACTACATGGTCACATGACTACTCAACTTTTCTGGGGCTGGTGGACTGGCATAGAGTCCAGAACTGATAATGGAGTTGCTATCCGCTCCCACTGGCCTCAGACAGCATAATGGTGTTAGACTTTACCTGGTTGTCTGACAGCAGTAGTGGAGGGACAGTCATGTGACCACAGAGTCGCTGGTTGTAGACATTTTGGTAATATGTGACACTGTTTAAAGTGAACCTGAAGTGAAACTAAACGTATGAGATATTGAATTGTATGTATAGTATGAATGGTAAATAAAACATTAGTAATATAGAAAAATGGTCACATTTTTATTTTCCGTCTTATAGCTTTACTTTTAATATTGTATCAGACTGTCACACTTCCACACTCTGCCTTATAAGCTGAAAAAGAAGCAGGACTAATAACCCTTTGAACCTTCTTGCTGTAAACCCTCATTACCATCATTTTCTCACCATTTCTCTGCTGTTCAGACTGACATCCACAAGTTGTCATAACAACAATTTATTTTTAACTCTTGCTGTACTGGAAAACGGAAAGGGACTTCAGATCATTTCTTGGTAGGTCTGGTGCTATGTGTGTATCTGTTTATCTCATCATGTCACACGTCACTTCAGGTAGACTTTAAACAGAAACTCCGACCAAGAATTGAACTTTATCCCAATCAGTAGCTGATACCCACTTTTACATGAGAAATCTATTCCTTTTCACAAACAGACCATCAGGGGGCGCTGTATGACTGATATTGTGGTGAAACCCCTCCCACAAGAAACTCTGAGGACTGTGGTACTGCTGGCAGTTTCCTGTCTGTGAACCCTGTTGCATTGTAGGAAATGGCTGTTTACAGCTGTTTCCAACTGCCAAACAAGCATGCAGCAGCTACATCACCTGCCAACAGTAAAAATGTCACCATGTGATAAATATCAGAATGTGAATCAGGGATTTAAAAGATTTTACAATGGGCAAACACTGACTAAATCATTTATACATAATTATTGTAAAGATGAAGCACTTTTTTAATTACATTATTTTCACTGGAGTTCTTTAACAGTAATACCAGAACTTCAATGCAATCTTTTAAAATCATGTTTACAAATTCCCACTTTAAACCCTTTTTATAATCATTGTAAAATGTTCAAAGACAGAAGTTAATTTCAAAAACCTGAGTATAGAATCTGATCAAATTAAAAAAATACATGATCAAAGAGTACCATTTAGTGAAAATTGTACAGTATGTATGTCAAGAGGTTCAATAGTTTCAGAGTTCCAAGCTGTCACAGCAGCATGCAAATAATGTGATTTTTGTTAAAAGTATAAATAGGACACACCCCTACTGTCATTCACAATTCCTTAAAGGAGTCATCAGGCAACCCCCCCCTTACTTACCCAGGGCTTGCTTAAGCTCCATGCAGCAGACACGTCGCATCTCCCCTCGTAGCTGCTGGCCTGGGGTCCCCGTCAGTGCAGAGACTGTGCAAGTGCCGCTGTCAATCAAGCCCATGTTGTCCGCAATGTACTGCGCAGGCGTTCGGCCTCTGCACCGGCGGGGACCCCAAACCAGCAGCTGCGAGTGGAGAGGAGGCATGGGACGTGTTGGCTGCAAGGGGCTGGAGGAAGCCCCGGGTAAGTAGAGCGGGTGGGGATTTTGCCTGATAATTCCTTTAAAGCTAATGTAAAAAAAATAAAATAAATACCTATGGAGAGGTAAGGCTCTGGGTCCTATAGAGCCTCCCTGTTCCTCTCACATTTCCCTTGTTCTAGTGATGTCACCCCCGTTTGAAGCCCCCACCACGATAAGGTTCGGAAGTCTTTAGGAGCACTCGTACTGCGTATGCTTTGTACTGCTTATGCATGAGAGACTTCTGAAGCATCCCGAGGTGGCACAGAGCAGTATATAATCATTCATCTACTGCTAACGGGGGTGAACACGCTGGAATGAGGGGACCTTGAGAATAGAGAAAGGCTCTATAAGTCCCAGAGCCTTCCCTCTCCATAGGTATTTTTTAAGCTCATCATTCACATAAACAGTCCCTGTGTGTCCTCATTGTAATCTCATGAGCTAACACAAAGAGTGCTGGGAAATGGATCCTTTAACAGTCGTGTGACTGCATTTTAACTTTAATGTAATCCAATGCATTCCATTTTTTTAAGCAGACTAATAAAACTATGCAGATAGCAAGAGCCAGAGGAGAGAATGTATAAGTGTAAACTAGTGCCAGGTGTACTTTGAGATAGAACTTCAGTCAATTTCAAATATCTTTAAAAAAAAAAAAAAAAAGGAGTTGGGATGGTCAATGAGATGCAAATAATTCCAAGTTGTTGCTGGATTATGCACATTTTGTATATAAATTTATGCAGCTTGAAAATGAACTACCGAAATAAAATTCCATCTCAACGAATTTTGATTGGTCCATTTTCTAGCTGCATACAATATTTGCATATCACAGACTATCCCTACTTCCCAGCGATTCATGAGATATGCACTCTTTGTGATTTCTCAGGATTTAGTGAACACAATCAAATGAAAGCTAAAGATAGAACAATGGGGGGTATTTATCAAGCGTGTCTGGGACAAAATATTGGTAGGTTTTAAGAAATCAGTACAGAACTGTGTCAGACATCCTAAGAAATAACTAAATAGTGCAGAGTCCATCTTAAACTGCAAATACTTAAATAGGAGGCGTTAGGAAGCTCTCTCTGACAATGCAGAGGGTGAAGGAAAATACTGTTGCTGAGGTAACCAATACATCTGCTGTATTGCATCAATGCCCAGCACTGAAAGGGTTAAGCATAGAACAGCTTCACAGGACACCTGGCAGCAGGGGGGGAGGAGCCCTTCACAAATCATGCCTAGCCTGCACTATCTGTAGAACTGCTATTAAAGTAAACCTTAAGAGTAAAAAATAAATTGAGTTTCACTCACCTGGGGCTTACCTTAGCAGCTGATCGGTGCCCACGAAAAGTCGCTCTGATGCTCCGGGTCCCGCTGGCGGCCACTTCCGGTTTCGCCGGCAGGACCCGTCAGGCTGAAGAACGCAGCCGTTTCTACGCGTTCCCAGCCAAAATAGCACCCCTATGCGGCCATGTGGCCGCATAGGGGTGTTATTTTGGCTTGGAACGCGTAGTATCAGCCGCGTTCCCCAGCCTGACGGGTCCTGACGGCGAAACCGGAAGTGGCCGCCAGCGGAACCCGGAGCATCAGAGCGACTCGTCATGGGCACCGATCTGCTGCAGGGGGCTGAGGTAAGCCCCAGGTGAGTGAAACTCAATTTATTTTTTACTCTTAAGGTTCACTTTAAGCACTTCTTAATCTGCCACAGTTTAGGGATGGATTTGCACTTTTCTTAACTATAGTGCAGCTCTAGAAATCCACACAAAACTGCTGCTATTACAAAATATTTGAGAAGTTTCTTATTATGCAGAACTGCCTATTAGAAGGCTAAACTGTCCGTAATGCTTTGATAAATCTGGCCCACTGTTCTTTACCTACTCCATTCAGAAGCTATGCAGATGCACAAGCAGCTACATAGCTTTGTACTACATATAGCAGTAGTGTGTTCAAGTAGTGGAAGGTGACAAATAAGGAAAAAGAAGGATGTCTGGTATCGATAATTCCCCTGATCTACCATAAAAGATCAGTCTATATTCCGATTAACATTCACCACTATGCAAGCTCAATTTTATGACTTTCTTAACAATTTCTCCAAAGGTTGGTTCACTTTTAAAAGTTGAATTTCTATGAAAATGCATTTATTTACAGAAAATATAAAGGAAAAACACGACAATATCTGTCACACCCAAGCCTCCTGAAGGACAGACACTCAACAGAGAGGCTGCAAGACAAGTCAGCCCAACTACCTCCGGTCATGAAATGGCTTATCCTGAGGGAAAGGCAGCTTACAGCACCAACCTTGCATTATTGTTTTGCAAAAGCAAAATATTTTCAAAATTCAATTAAGTAAAAAAAAATAAAATCTGTGTGTGCTCTTTGGCATTTACATTGGTACTGAGGCAGAGTTTGGCCTGGTGCACACTGAGCGGTTTTTGTAGTGTTTTCCAAACCGCTTCCACCTGTGAAAACGCTTGGCTAATGTATTTCAATGGGACGGTGCACACCAGCGGTTTGCGTTTTTTAGCAAACCGCAAACGTGGGTCCTGCAGCACTTTTGAGGTTTGCAGAAGCGTTTCTGCCCCAATGTAAAGTATAGCAAAAGCTCAAACCACTCTTGAAAACACTACATCAGAGCTGTTTTCCAGGCATTTGTTACAGAAGCTGTTCAGTAACACTGTTACTGTAACAATATTTGTAATCTGCTTCACAAAAAAACGCTACCAAAAACGCTAGGCATGTTTAGAAAACGTCTCTAAACATGCCTAGAATCGCTCTGAAATCTGCTCCAAACACCTCTAGCGTTTTGAGGATCTGCTAGCGGTTTTGGTGTGCACTGGGCCTATGAGGAGTCTGGTGAATCAAGAAGAGGCACGGTCAGTCAAAAAAAAGAGCACAGCTACTCAGAAGTGGAATAACCCGGGGATCAGAAAGCGCTGGGAAGGTGGTAAAGGCTGCATACTATTTGTAAACCTGACTAGTTTACTTTGAGCAGTAGAGTCCGTTTACAAAAGCAGCAATCATGACAGGTGTGTTTTAAAGTGACTCCAATGGCTGCCTTTCTTACTGCCTTGCCAAAGATATAGACACCAGAATGGGCCTGCAGTTCTAAAATCATCTTGATAACAACCCAGCACCTCCCCACAATTGTATGGGTGACTGTGTAAATTAATTTCCAATGTTAACGTAAGTTGTAGTCTTACAGACCCTTGTCCAATAGGATGCATCCTTCTTAGCCAGTGAGGATAGGCCTCTCCTCATAAGTTCAATGTTATACAGCATTAAGGTCCGTATCCACTACGTGATTTTTGTGTCAACATTTTTCACACCGAACAATTGCATTTGCCATATCACACAACCTCATTCAACAAAAATGAACTGTGTTTAATGATGTGTTACCACCTGCGGCAATCATTCATATTGAATGACCATCACATCAGATCACTGAATCAGCAATCGTTCAGATCTCCATAGACTCCGGCAGTAGTTTAAATGTTCGTTTGCGCGATCATTCATTTTGGTGGATGCAATCGACACTTGCAGATCTGGCAAGAGGGATCAGGGAACGATTGTTCGCCGGCAGAGATTCCTGATCCATCTGGCCAAGGATACTTCTCTTTACTGGTGCAGGTAGTGGGATGGGATGTTATGAGTCACCACCTCAGGGGTATTAGGGATTTAGAAAGGAAAGGGTTTTTTTCTGCTTTAACTTTCTGGTATCTAGAGAAAACTATTATGTCGGTAAAACTGATAATTTGGCAGAAAACCTAAAGCCATATGTGGTCATATTTACTACCACTGAAAAGTGCAGTAGAACATTAAAGTGTGTCATCGTATTACAGATAGATAGATAAATAGATAGATAATCAGTAATTTTCACAAATGTATTTCATTATCTGGTTGATCTGTGTCCTTCTGCCTAAAATTTTACATCCATATCTATTGGACCACATTTTAGAAAACACCTCAATTAATCCATTTGAGAAATGAATACAAGTTTTCAAGTCAGGTCTAAAACTGGCATTCACACGACACCTTAAACTGGAAAAGCTGCCAAACTGAATGCTTTGCATAATGCAAGAAGAAAACCTAACTAAGGGAAACCACCGAAATAAACAATACAAACAAGGTCCAGAAATAAAACTGCTAATGAAGTGGCTGCATAATACACAATCAAGTAGAAGTCTATAAACCCACCAATACATTAGGGGCAATTAGGAAGCCAACAATAAGCCAATTAACTACACTCAATAAAAGAGTCATGCTACAAACAGACCGACAACCCACAGTGCACTATAAACAACAGAGATCACCCACAATAAATTCTTCAGACACTAGTTTACAGCACCCACAAAACGCTCATCCTGCCCTGCTAGAGAATCCCTGTTGTGTGAAAGAGTCAGCAAAGGGCAGCCTCTAGGAGTTCACATACATAAGGGTTTGTACTATAGGAACAGAGCAATGCTGGTCAGGGGTATTTACAAACATGAAGACACAGTTGAACCACCCAGATTTTTCCCATAAACTCTCAGGCTCTCAAGAGGACCAATGACCAAGTACCAACCTGGTGTGTAAAATCTAAAGAGGACCAACGGGTAAGCTGGTGCTGTGGTTGTGTACAGGTGCTTCTCCATACGAAGGATGCCTAAGATGGCTGTGGACTTTTAGCTTTAAGAAAAATTCTGGGCAAATATTAAAAAAGGAATGATTTTTATTTACCAACAAACAGCATTTTTACCGTATTGTTAATGTCCACAAAAAAAACGCCTTTCTCCTCAATTTCATTCTTCTATCCTGCCAAAAATTAAAGACAGACACTCCCCCTCCTAAGTGATAACAGTTTAACAGTTTTATAATATTCTGACTTCATGAGATATGTTGCCACATTATATTCTAATTTTCTTAATCAATCTTGTTAGATTGAAATTTTACTGCAAGGTCTACACTATTCCTACACATCTATAGACAAACCCTGAGGATTCCTGTGGAATCTAAGCATCACTTAATCAGAGCCTCCCCAGCAACGTGACATTGCCTAAAAGGTTTGACGGCATATTATGTCCCAATTCTAAAATACTGGAGAAAAAGTTAGTGAAATGTATCAGCCATGAATGGGACAACGGTGAACCACTGCAAGAACCATTATTTTGAAATGATGACAACTTGGAACAAACATTCTTATTCCCAAAGCCCACAAATCACTAATCAGGGTAGTCATAAAAGAACTCTCTTGAGAAGTCACAGAAGGACTCTTATAGGCTAGTAAGAATCTGCAGACCTCTGGAAGCTCAGGTAATGTCATAAATTCATGATTCCACCATTAGAAAGACATTGGTCAAAAATGGCATTCAAGGATGAAGAGCAAGGTAAGATTGCCTGATAAAAAGAAGAAAATGCTCATTTATCATTTGACACATTTTTGAAGATACTGGTTTGATTTTTTTTTTAAGACACTGGTTTCCCATCTGATGTAAACATAACACAGCTTACGACAGAAAAATGTCAAGCACGTGGTAAAACATGGTAGTGGCGGTGGTAGTAAGCTTAAAGACTTTGGTAACTTGTCATAATTGGAGGATGCTACAATTCAGCTCTGTTAGAAAGTACTGAAAAATACAGTCAAGTCATCAATTCCTGTTCTGAACTCAATACTTTTCCAGTAGGTCAATGGCACTACTGGACAATACAAATTCTGGTGTGGTCCAGTGAATGTCCTCACATGAATCCCATGAATCCCATGCACCGAGATGTGATGTTTTCAAAGCTGAAAACCATCCAATATGACAGAACTGAAACAAGTGCAGGTAAGAATTGTGTCACAGCAATGCCAAACACTGATCTAATGTCAATGTTGCTAAAGGTGACACAACTAATAGGGAGATAATCTGTTTTCTACTTTTATTACATGTAGATTAACTTCTTGCTGTTCACACACACACAAAAAATCATAAGCAGTCAAAAACTTTATATAGTATTTACTTGGAATAGCTTTTAAATTATATGTCAATGTTGTGGGGAATAACAATTGTTGTGCATATGCAAAATACAGGAAATCAGGAGGGGAAAATCATTTATCACACTCCTGTGCTTTGAAATTTTAATCTGAATAAATGACCCTGGCTAAAATCGGGCACTGATTTAAAAGGGTGGGTACACACATTTTTAAGACTTCTCCTATAGGCAGCCATTTTTTTCGTATTATTTGAATTTTGCATTGCAATTGCAATTTTGCAATGCAACTTCATATACATGAGTTTTGTTTTACTGCCAATGCCCACAAAATATCTCATTCTGCTGCACAATACCACAATTTAATGGGAATACAGATAAGACCTAGACAACAAATAAGCTAAATGAACTGATGGCTTTTCATTTTGCTCAGCATACTCAATGTTTTGCTTCCTAACGTAGACCCCATTACACATAAATGAAACACACCAGTAAACGTGAACTATTTCAGGGTCAGGTCGCACTTGAGGCCACACCGAATATGCAATCTTGCCCAACAGCCAGCTGAGAACAGCCGATTGTCGGCAATAGGGAATTGCACGCCTTGCGCGATAAAAAGCTACACAGGGTCTGCTCCCCCCCCGCGGAAAGCGGAACATTGCTCCCAGTGCACTGCGATTGTGCATTGGGAAGCATTCTGTGCAATTCTGCAGGTGTTTTCTGCAAGTGTGACCCTACCCTCAGAGTGCATTGCTAGGTCTGATACATTTGATGCTTCCTTATGACTTGCAGAAACAACTGATTCAAGAAAGTTACATATTACAAATAAACTTCCTGCAGCTGACAGGGACAGCCATAGGGTGGACATAAGGGCCTGTACAATTTAAAATCGCATGTGATTTATAATCGCAAAGCCTTCATGAAAATAGAAAAATTGCATCGCACCAATGTGTACAGGTCATCACGATTTCCATGATTTTTCAAAAGAGCTTGCAATTAAAAAACGCATGCTATTTTAAAAACACAGCCCAAGCGCAGCAGTGTGTACAGGCTCTTAGGTTTTATTCACAGTGCATCAGTTGAATTGCAAAATAATTCATTATTATTATAACTCCTGGCATGCAGGCTTTGTATTAAAGTCTATGTCCAGTCTCCATTGCAGTTCACACACATAACTCGTGTTCTATGTAAGGCACCACTGTGAAACCAGCCTTAAAGAGAACCTGAACTGAAAATAAAAAGTCAAAATAAAACATACACACATCATACTTACCTCCCATGTAGTCTGCTCATCAATCTCTTTCTCCTCTCCTGCGTCCTGTTTGTTCACTGTGATTGATGGAATTCTCCATCCTTCATTTTGAAAATGGCCATTACCCCATAACAGCTTCCTGGTCAGCACACTGTTCAACTGTCATATCGCCCACTTGAGCCATAGGAAACATGGATATTACCTTGCACATTCAGTTGTAACTGACAGCAGCTGATACATAACTGACAGCAACTGTCAGAACTGGAAGGGATCACTGGAAGAAGAAATTGGTGAGCTTCTGCGAGAAACTGTCAGCGAGGTGAGTATGTAATATTCATTTGCAGCTACAACATGTGTTGATTTTAAATAATTTTACTTGCTTCAGGTTCCCTTTAAAGTAAAAATGTCTTCTCTGCACCAAAGGGTTAGCCCAACTATTTTAACTTCTTAGAAAAAAAAAACTCCTGTTTATAGAAAAACTGAAAGGGTTAACAGACCTATACCTTCCCCCGACTCAGTGACTGGAAGCAGTAAAAAGGCATTTTCCTCACTGAACACTCTTGACTGTACTGTATATTTTGTACTCATGTAGTGGCTGTTCTCAGTAGTGCAGCACCGTGCCATGGGGTGAATGACAATTCTTACAAAGATGACATTACTTTGTATAGGTAGTCAGAGTCCCCTCATCCCCTCTGTCTTCTTTCACCTCTCCAGGCTCCTAACAACTTCAGCTTCTTCGTCTCAGCGCCACCTATTGTCCAAAGATCATGGCTGCATTTGGCATCTCTCACCATGTGACTTGCTGTCACATACTGACAAGTCACATAACGAGAGACTCAACAGCGTACAGGTATGCAGACAGACTCGGAGAGGCGCTGAGGAGAAGAAGCTGATCCTGTGGGGTAACCCCTCACATCTCTGCAATTGCTGTGACCGGGATGGCATTTGGGGGGGGGGGGGGGAGGTTGTTTCATCGCTATGCACTCAGAGGCTGGAGCCTCTTGAGCTTTCCTCTAGTACCGTTGCCCTGCTTGTGCATGCTTGGAGGAGATTCTCGAGGTGGACAGAAGAAAATCATGAACAGATCTGAGATTGTAGTGGTATCTGAAATCTGATAAGGACATGTACAGGGAGAGAGATTGTGGAAAGCTATTATAAAGGATGGAAGATCAAATTTCCCAGTGACCCATTGCTGCTTCTCATGTCACTAGAGCTCCACATTACACTCATTTTGTGATGGATATTTCATGTGCCACCTATTTGTCTATGAGAGGTGCAGTTTCTAATGTTCTGTTAACACAGTGGTCCTGGCATCCCATTCATTTCAGCCTGTTAAAGGACCATTATCATGAAACATCATAAAATGTAAAATGCATGTGTATACATATGTATAAAGTAAAATGAGTAAAATGTACTATAAATGTATTTTCTCATATGTCCCTGTTGCTTACAGTAGGCAGTGAAAATATGATAAAACTGCCAGGTTTTGGACTAGACCATGGTCTCATTTGGGGGTTCTCAGGGTTTTCATTAATTTCAAAAGCATTTGCTGTATGGCAGTTGCTCCATCAAACTGCCAAAATAGTGTGCAAGAGAGTAGGGAGGCTGGCTGGCATCCATATATAAATACTTTCCATGAAGTGCTTTTGTAAATAAAGAAAATACCAAGAAACCTGTGAGAAGATGGACTAGTCCAAATCCTGTCAGACTTTTATTGCCTACTGGAAGTGGCAGCAACACAGCAGAAAGGTAATTTATTATAGATGTCTTAAATGTATGTCTTAGTAGTAGCAGTAGGGTATTGTACCATGTTAGCCATCAATAAAGTGATTGGAGGCTGTGCTGTCTCTTGAGCAATTGGGGGCTTATTTAAAGCTAAATACTGACCTGACGATGGATCAGGGAACCCCACATCGACGCCTCCTGATGAACGAGGTACCCAGATCCATCTTCCTGCCTTTCGGAACATGCGATGGCACTCAACGAGTGCGAACAAGAGCTATTTTGTGCTGGAGTAGTAGGGGATCTTAAAAATCCGATCCGCCGTGGCGGTCGTTATCGGCATGCATGGCAAAGCATTGTTCGTCTAGTCATGCGCCTGTACCTACATCACGAGATCGCACGAGAGACTGATTTAAAACTTCTTGCTTATGTATGTCTTATAAATAGGTTTTCAATTTTAATTTTTTTTGGGGTGATAGTGGTCCTTGAAGGCCCATACCCACTACACGATTTTCACATCGGTTTTTCAGACAACCGGTGATTTCTTGAACGACGAACGATCCCTTCTGCGATCTCTTGATGTAGGTACAGGCGCAAGACTAGACGAACAAGGCTTTGCCACGCACGCTGATAACGACCGCCACGGCGGATCGGATTTTTAAGATCCCCTACTACTCCAGCACAAAATAACGCGATAGTTTAAGCTCTTGTTCGCACCAGTCAAGTGCCGTCGCATGTTCCGAAAGGCAGGAAGATGGATCTGGGTACCTCATTCATCAGGAGGCGTCGCTGTGAGGTTCCCCGATCCATCGTCAGGTCAGTATTTAGCTTTAAATAAGCTCCCAATTGCTCAAGAGACAGCGCAGCCTCCAATCAGACAGTTAACACAACAATAACAACAACAAAAAAGCCAGTAAGAAATGGCCAGAATGACTTGGTGCTGCTGAAACAATGACAGGAGACACTACTTGAATACCATAAGAGACCGCTTTCATTTGGATGAGATCATTAGAAATCACTTGCCTGCTTCCATACAAAACAGTGTAAATTACACTACATCCCCATTACTGCAAGAAGGCAAATATGTGGGTTTTCATTCTCCTGCCAGACTGTGGAATTATGAATGGCCTACCCTCATGTGTATCTATGATGTTTTTCTATGCATAGCTGCACAAAAACAGCACTGTTGTGAGAACACGGGCTCTAGACGTGTATTTAGAGAATAGGCATCTTCAGACTGAGAACAGACACACAGGCAGGGTCTGATCACTGCCTCCTCCAGCTCTGTCAGTTTTGCTATTAAAGCAGCGTCCTAAATTATTGATCCCCCGTCCCCATCAGTAGCACAGTCACGTTCCCGATATCAGGATCTGAAGCTCTGCGGCTTCTCTGCAGCAGCCCAAGAAATAATTAGGAGGGATTCTCATTAAAGCAGAGCCAGAGGTTGAGTTAGAGGGGGCCATGAGGTGTAGAATATAGACCAGGAAGAGGCCAGGAAGGTAAGGGTAATGGTGGGGGTAAAGCAAGAGGAATGGTGGAAGCAGAACTGACAGATTATAAAGGAGCAGGTGATAGGGGAATGGAGAAAAGACAAACGACCGAATAAGGAAGAAAAGGGAAATGGAAGGAGATGTAGATGAGAGAGACATGAGAAACAGAAAGTGAGACACAGAAAGAGCCAGAGTGAGAAACAGAAGAGAACAGAAAGAGAGAAACAAAGATTTGGATGGGAGGTGAGGTAAGGAGGGTAAACAAGGCTAGAAAGCTCAGGTATGTACACTGTACACGTTAAGCCTGATACACTTCACAAATGTCATCCACAAATCACAGAATAGTGCGGTTAGTGGTAAACCCTATACAGGAATGAAAGACAGGCGCAGGAATTGTGTTGAGACGTGTGTATATACCAGCATACTGCAGGAAGAAAACACTGGTGCTAAGGAGTGCTTCACACCACTAAGTGACAGGGAGGGCTGTCTGGGACACAGGCTGCTGCTAAGAACACAGATCTGAGACCTGCTATGTACAAGCCTGCACAGTTCCTGAGAGAATAGAGACGTAGACAATATTTGGGGGAGCAGAATGAGAGTCTACGATGACAGCACAGTCAGTGGGCCATGTGCAGGAGGTGACAATGACAACACTACTGCCTGTGTATTGGCTATGCTGCAGTGATTTTGTGAAATACATTAAAAAATAGCAAGGTGAACACATCTGTTCCCAGCAAGAAACAAGTACTAGAGACTCGAGCTGGTGGGTCTGATGTGTTTGCAACATTTCACCTCTGCTGCCTGGGCCTTCTTATCTGCTGGTGTACCACATTAATGGCAGGCAGGGATCTGTGCTTCCTGAACAGAAGATTGTAGCATGTCACAGCAGTGTGACAGAGCAGATAATAAGCAGGGTGAAGTGCCATGGCAGCCTGGAGATACAGGCGCTATGCATTCTTCCCCAATGCAATAATAATCTCTACTACTATCAAGTTTTATATTCCGGTATGTCGCCTGTAAAATCTTTGACACACACACACCTGATTTGGAACGGAGGGGCGGGACACATTTGGTGCAAAAAAACAGGCAAACCATGCAACACACACACCACCACACACATTTCCAATTAAGCTGGGTAAATTAAAGTCAAGTAAACTAAAGAAGTTACATTCTTTTAATCTCCTCTCATGTTCTACATCAGCGCTGTCCAACTGGCGGCCCGCGGGCCGCATCCGGCCCGCCAGGCCTCCAGCTGCGGCCCGCTCGTCTCCCTGAGTTGCAGGCATGGCTTCCGCTATAGGCGCCATGCCTGCAATCTCAAAACGTGCACTTTCCCGTGTCCCCGCTGGCGCTGCCTCAGCTCAGACCTCACAGATCGCGGCGACTGAAGAGAGCAGAGTGCGCATGTGTAGTACCCGCATACACGGAGTACTTCACATGTGGACGTGACATCATTAGTCACTTCCGCATGTGAAGTTCCTCCTCGCGGGTGCTATGCGCACTCTGCTCTCTTCAGTCGCCGCGATCTGTGAGGTCTGAGCTGAGGCAGCGCCAGCGGGGACACGGGAGAGGACAGCGCTGATGAAAGGTAACGGGGACTGGACACCTCGCTATCTAACTTGGGGGGCACCTGTCTCTATCTAACATGGGGGGCGCATGTCTTTATCTAACTTGGGGGGCACATGTCTCTATCTAACTTGGGGGGCACATGTCTCTATCTAACATGGGGGGCACATGTCTCTCTAACTTGGGGGGCACATGTCTCTATCTAACTTGGGGGGCACATGTCTCTAACCTGGGGGGCACATGTCACTATCTAACTTGGGGGCACATGTCACTATCTAACTTGGGGGGCACATGTCACTATCTAACTTGGGGGGCACCTGTCACTATCTAACTTGGGGGGGGGGCACCTGTCTCTATCTAACTTGGGGGGCACATGTCACTATCTAACTTGGGGGGCACATGTCACTATCTAACTTGGGGGGCACCTGTCACTATCTAACTTGGGGGGCACCTGTCTCTATCTAACTTGGGGGGCACATGTCACTATCTAGCTGGGGGGCACCTGTCACTATCTAACTTGGGGGGCACCTGTCTCTAACTTGGGGGGCACCTGTCACTATCTAGCTGGGGGGCACCTGTCACTATCTAACTTGGGGGGCACCTGTCACTATCTAGCTGGGGGGCACCTGTCACTATCTAACTTGAGGGGCACCTGTTTCTAACTTGGGAAGCGCCTGTCTCTAACTTGGGGGGTACCTGTCACTATCTAACTTGGGGGGCACCTGTCACTATCTAACTGGGGGGCACCTGTCACTACCTCAGCTGGGGGGGACACCTGTCACTATCTAACTGGGGGGACACCTGTCACTACCTCAGCTGGGGGACACCTGTCACTATCTAACTGGGGGGCACCTGTCACTACCTCAGCTGGCCACACCACAGCATCACCGCCAGCCCGGCCACAGCATCACCGCAAGGCCTTTCAGCCCACACATCATCCCCAATCCAGCCAAAAACAGTATAGCCAGGCACAGCAGCCAGTAATTGAGAATTTAAAAGCCAGGTGAGAGGTGTCAACCATATTAAGGGGGCATTCTGCCTATTTATGTAAAATGCTGTCTATTTATGTGCCTCATGATTGCTGAATTTGTCTTCTTGGGTGCCTCATGATTTGTTGGGGGCATCATGATTGCTGAATTTGTCTTGTTGGGGGCCTCAAGATTGCTGAATGTGTCTTGTTGGGGGCATCATGATTAGTTGGGGGCCTCATGATTGCTAAATTTGTCTTGTTGGGGGCATCATGATTGCTGAATGTATCTTGTTGGGGTCCTCATGATTTGTTGGGGGCCTCATGATTGCTAACTGCGAGACTATGGGAAAAGCTGAATCATCATCATATGAGACAATAGCATTAAACCTACTTTTTTAGCTTTCTAAAACGGAAAATAAAACTGGGAGGTTCTAAAAAAAAAAGATTGCATTTTTCAGGAGTAGGATGGATGAAATTGTTTATCTTCACAGTTTATTTTCAACTTGGATTTTCCATAATGTTCATGTATGAGTTAAAACGTTTGTATGTAGTTTAAATTGCTGTTGCCACTTTGCGATAAAGTGACTTTTGGGTTGCAGTTTGGGCACTCTGCCTCCAAAAGGTTCGCCACCACTGTCCTGATCTAATGTCCCACATTGCTAACTTCATGTAAATTTGTCTCCACCCGTGGCCACACCCACATTCTGGTCCATGGCCACACCCATTTTTCGGCGGCGCTCTACGCTGTAAGGAACCCTTGTTTTTCAGCGCGCGCAACTTCAATGACCTCTTGAATTGCATTTTGTGGGGATCTGCTGCCAATTGGATTGCATTTTGTGGAAAGTGCTGCCAATCTAATTGTCCTTTAATTGCATTTTTTTTTACTGGGGGGGGGGGGGGGGGGGGGGGCTGCGGCTCCAGCAAGTACCTTCGGCCCTCCACCATGGGGTCTGAAAAAAAAATTGCCCTCCATGCCCATGAAGTTGGACAGCACTGTTCTACATAAATAAATAAACAACATATTTCCACTAATCTATACTGCCATCTAACCTAGCTGGCCGGAGCTGGAGAATGTACTGTGTTCCTCATGGGGGTTGCCATCTTCTTCTGCACATTCTCAAAATGGCATAACGAGTACCTCTCACTCTTTACCTCCAGTTGTTTCCTGCTTCTAGGCTTCTCTGAGATGACACGGATTACACAGGAGTGAGGGGGCTGGGCAGGGAGCTTGTTATTATGGCTGACTGTTGTAGGAATAAACAGTAGGGGGGCAGGTGAGGATCTCATGAATTACATTTCACAGAAGCGCGCGAAAGATGGGTATATAATCCTGGCTCAGATGGGAACATAGAACTAGCTTTTATTTAAAAGTTCCATTTCTTACATCATCACCGTGTTATGAAAACTGCCCAAACTGCTAATCTATAGCATGGTGTGTGAGCATAAACAAGCTCCACACCATTTCTTGTGCAGAAAACTTACTATGAGTGTGGTGGCAGCTAAAGAGACAAATGTGTAAACTATCCCTGTGCTTCACCCTTGTCAGTGCTTCTCTCACTGTCCTTTGCCATCACCTTCAGCCACCACTTTAATGCCGGGAAATGTAGTTTGGCCTCACATAGTTCCATTGACTCACTGTAGTGAAAATAACATAATGAATAAAACCGATTCCTTTTTGTTTTACAATATTCACTTAATGATTTTTAGTCAGTGTTTGTAAAATGTTTCCTCTTTCTGATTTACATTCTAAAAATGATCACAGGTGGGCACATCTTTAGCTCTGCCAGCTGATCTCGGAATGTTTGGTTGCCGAGATGCACAGAGGGAGATATTGCTTGCTTAGCAGTTGGAATCAGACGTTATTTCCCACAATGCATAGACGTTCACAGACCGGGAACTGTCAGGACCATGGTCATGACATCACACTGTGGAAGGGGTTTCACAACACAATCGGCCATACAGATCCCCCGATGATCGATTTGAGAAAATATTAAGGTTTTTTGTAAGAAAGGGTGTGTCAGCTGCTGATTGGGATGAAGTTCATTCCTAGGTTAAAGTTTCTCTTTAACACGCACATTTGACTCACAAAAAGAGTATTTGGTCCACGACTTTGTTTCTGCATACTATTTATACTCACTTATGATCCTGTTTGATATTAGGATGTTGCCTTATTCAATTTTTGGTCTAGTTAGCCTAAATGAGATTCTCCTACGCAGAACACTGGAGAACTTCAACTAGAGTTATGATCACAAATGCTTCAGAAAACTATCGATTTATTGGTTCCAATCCAATGAAAGACTTTTGTTGAATGGGCGAGCTGAAAAATTTCAATTACATTGCATTCAATCATAAAATGTTCAATTGATTTTAGAATTGTTTTTATATACATTTTAAACTGAACAATTTATGAATACGGAATTAAAAACTATAAGTCTGTATTTAGTATAAATCCACCTTCATTACAAATGATTCTGCACTATGATACTCAACCTATCTGATAATTAAATGTAATTAAAATTACACTGCCAATTCACTCCACTATTTATGGATGAATTCACAGGAGATTTTCATTTTATTCTGAAGACTTGAAAAGAGAACAAATGAGGAGTAAAGAGGAGCAGGGAAATCTCACATGGTGGTCTTGAAGTTAGAGGCACTGGGGAGGGGTATCAAATTAAAGGACACCTGAAGTGAGAAGGATATGGAGTCAGACATGTATTTCCTTTTAAACAATACCAGTTGTCTGGCAGTCCTGCTGATCACTGGCAACAGTAGTACCGTCTTTCCCCGAATTTAAGACCTCCCCCTAAAGTAAGACACCCCATATATTTCGAGAGTGCTCAAAATATAAGACATACCCCTAATAAAAAACCTAGTGGCAGACCGGCTCCTGCTCGCTTGCCCGTCCCCTTTACCTCCCCTGCTCTCGCCGCTGTCCCCTCGTTGAAGTCCGGAATCCTCTGCTGATTATGCCTGTCATTAATCACACCGCGGATTAGCGGTGACTCACAGTGAAAGCAGCTACAGGAATGTATCAGGTAACAGCGCCGCCCTATACAGGAAGTGATCTCTGTTTACTTCCTGTCAGAGCAGGGGAGGTAAAGGGAGCGGATGGGCAAGCAAGCGGGCGGGCAGACGGTGTTAATAATGACAGGCATAATCAATCAGGAGAGGCTTCCAGAGTGAGTACAGCGGCAAGAGCAGGTGAGGCAAAGGTAGTGGGCGGGTAGGGGGAATCTATCTGGCTACCATCATAGAATTTAAGACCCCCCGAAAATAAGACCTAGCACAAATTTTGAAAGACAAATTAATATAAGACAGTGTCTTATTTTCGGAGAAACACGGTATCTGGATCACACACTTGAAACAAGCATGCTGCTTATTCAGTCACACTTCACTCAGAAACAGTTGATCTACATGTTTGTCCAGGGTCCATGGCTAAAAGTATTAAAGTGGACCCAAATTAAAAATACAAGATTTCAGAAATAAAACCTATTTTCTAAATTATAATAATAAATAGCAGCCTTTTTTCAGCTGCATGATGACAAATATAAAATATTTTACATTTATTGGAGAAACCCCTCCCTTCCTTTCATATTGCCGGAACAGAATCCGGCAAACTGGTGGAGTAGGTGGTGTCCGGCAAATGTGCAATTGCTAATGGCTGCCACCTGTATAACCCTAGTTATGAAAAGAGAATGGTGAAACGCATGCACTGAAATGCTCATAGGCTTGAAGGAGTGTTGATTTATCTTTGTATGTGTCAGAGTGGTGCAACTAAATATTTTGAATAAAAAAAAATGTTTGGTTTGGGTGCGCTTTAAGAGTTAGGGCTCGTTCACACCTAAGCAGAAATCGTGCAATTCCCGCTAATCGCTAAAGCGCTAGTGCCATTTTAGTCTATGGCAGTGTTCACACTTGAGCGATTAGCGATAATCGCGGGCGTTCTGCGATTATCGCTAATTGCAAACATGTTACATGCAGCATTTTTCCGCCGATTTTGAAGCGATCGCCATTAGCATATATAGAAACGCTAATCTCAATCGCTCCAAAAATGCAAATATGTACAGTGATTTTTCCATGTTAAATTGCCCACCCACAGAAAACGCTAACGCAAATCGCTAGTGGTTAATGAGGCCTTAGGGAATCAGCAGGATCCATGGCAACTGGTATGGTTTAAAAGAAAAACATATGGCAGCCTCCATATCCCTCTCAGTTCAGGTGTACTTTAAGGGACCATAAGACTGCTTAAAAACATTCTTGTACCTGCACGTTCATTCACATTATGTGGCAAAGCAAGTCATTTACACATAGACCACAAGGTGTCATGGTGGTCCTTGGCTCAACTAGCTGCTCCAGCACGCCAATACTGCCACTGTCTCTGCCAGGCATCAGGTCACCCCTGCACACATCACCTTTAACAATTCAAATGAAATAAACAGTCATTGACAGTGTGGCACATGCAGCTAGGTGAGAATTATCTGCGTGGAACGATCTGCAACCAGAGACAGAGAAAGAGGGTCTGGAGCAGTCGCTCTGATCTCAGTCATTAATCAAAAGCTCTGATTTATGTTGCATAAATCAGATAAATAAACGGAGGAGAAAGCTGTGATATTTAATGTCAACATCCTGTATTTTATAAGACAGATTCCTCTATGCACAGCTAATCAAAACCGTGCAAATCCAGAAGCACTCCTCGCTGCATCACCTCCCTGTGATTATCTTATTGCCACTTAAAGTAATGAGCAAGCCTACAGAAAGGGGGCCAGCCAGCAGGTGCAGCAGCAGGGGTAGGATAAAAATCATACGAGGGGAATGAACGCAACATGAGTGAAGGGAGAAACAGCCAGGGTGCATGGATGAGATGAATGGCATTAAATAAGCATATTGAAAATCAAGGCTGTGAAAGGTGACCTGGACAGGGACTTCAGTAACCTTCAACACTACAAAGAGTCATGCCAAACATAGTAAATCTGTACCGCCCTTAGTGTGGCCAGGCAATAACCCAATAGAATGTTAATGTAAACGGAGGTCCAAGCACTATAGTTCATGGAAGACACTGTAGTTTGCACGTACATTACCACTGTACTGCACATTAGCTTTACAATTATAAAGTTAGGCATGAGATGCAATAACACTCTAAACCACACATAATCCGATGTGGCAACTTATATACCAGTAGCCACCTGAACCTATCATTTTAGTTACAGCAGAATAGAACATTTCTTAAAGTGGACCCAAATTAAAAATACAAGATTTCAGAAATAAAATCTATTTTCTAAATTATAATAATAAATAGCAGCCTTTTTTTTTGCTGCATGATGACAAATATAAAATATTTTACATTTATTGGAGGAACCCCTCCTTTCTTTTCAAATTGCCGAGATTTTTCCGGCAAACTGGTGGAGTAGATGGTGTCTGGCAATGGAGGAATTGCTAATGGCTGCCCCCAGTATAACCCTAGCTATGAAAAGAGAAGGGTGAAAAGCATGCACTGAAATGCTCATAGGCTTGAAGGAGTGTTTATTTATCTTTGTATGTGTCAGAGTGGTGCAACTAAATATTTTTAATAAAAAATTTTTTTTGGTTTGGGTCCGCTTTAAGTGCTGAAACACGCACCAAGAAATAGTGATTGCTTACAAGTTCTAGTGCCTACTAGTGGTGATGTTCAGGGCAACCCAATCACTAGGACAACCAAGAGATCAGATGATCACGAACTCCCCCAGCCAATGAGTATAGGGATCTGCTACCAGAACCCTTGCCCATTGATCAGTAGCGTAAAACATAAAATGCACATACAACACTTATTGTATTTCTTTTTTTCTCTTTATGCCGATTAAAGTCTTCAGGGTTCTTTTTTTCTTGTTCTGTCAGCTTGACTAAAGCAACGCACATTAGGAGTTGCCTGAAGAATTTCTATCTTCTTCCAAGTTGATTGCAGTCTAGTAGGTTGACTGAAGAGAAGTTCTGACATGGCATTTAGCATCTTCTTCCTCTGAGCTGATGTGAGCTGTGGCGAACTAGAAACAAGAAAAGAAGCTTCAAGCAAGTCAAGAGAAGTGCCGCTGCCACGAAGATGACAAGGGGCGTCAATCAAGCTGGCAGGTTGGAGGTAGAAGTTCCAGAAGTGTACCCCCAGAAAAATTCAATCAACATTAAAAGAAAAAATAAACCAGAACATTCAGATTCTGTTTTACTACTTTTTACACTACTGGCCAATGGGCAAAGGGTCTAGTAGTAGACTCCAGTATTAACTGACCAGGTTGATGGTTCCGATGTGATTGCTCAGATAGCAATATAAACTGTTGTTGCTTCATTACTAGACATCATCCTCAGGCAAGCAGTTTCTCCAGACAGGTGAATGTGTGGGTTTGTGTACACAAGAAAAAAAACAAACATTATGAGCGGAACAATGTTTATTTATCATAACAAAATCGACGCTCACCTGTTATCAGTTAGCACCTGCTTCATGCAGATCCTAAGTTAGTCCTAAAGTCATGCATCAGAAATACTCTACCAGCAAATGTCATCAATCAAGCAATAATGAATGAAATACTTTACATCATCTAGCACATAAGCAGTATTTCATGTAGATAATAAGCATACTAGTCTCATAGGTGTTCTAACATACTGTATATTACTAAATCATGAGATAAAGTGGCGTGAAACACGGCCCGTTTCTTCTGCCCGGATGCAATCACATCGCAACTACCCACGGGTGACTTCCGGTTGTCTTCCATAAGTCCAGATGTGGCCGTCAGTTACTGCCTAGGGGAATCAGATGCGTGCTGCGGATATCTACAGAATGCATCCGATTCTTTTCCTGGGTCGTATCGCAAAATTTGCATGCAATGGAAACTACTCCATTGACATGCATTGGCTTCTGGTTGGACCCTTATAAATTTACTTTTTTTTCCCTGAACTCTTCTGAGGTTACTTTACACAGTTGTAAACTTCATAGAATAAGTACTTAGATGGCTTCTATTGGATTTTCTCCATGTACCTCAGGGGAAAAGTGACAGGCTGGAAAAAAAAAAAAAAAACTTTGGAAGACTGGACGTACTATAAACTACTGCATAACTGTCGGCAAAAATGAAAAGCTAACTGGAGCACCAACTGGGACACTCCTCTTTCAGCACATACCGTAGTAGTGGGTTCATATAATCTGATCCACCAGAGTTTCTTTAAGGTAAACCAGTTTGAGTTATTTATTTTTACTCGTATCGATTTAAATACTAAACAAATGCCTTATTGGCTATGATTGATTATTTCTACAAAACTGTATGTAAACAGATGAAATGCATTCAATCAATTGATACAAATCAATCATTTTACTGAATCGCCCTAAAAATCAAATAACTTGGTTGTACTTAATGGCTGGTACACACATTGCAATTTTCTGTCAGATTGATGGTCAAATCTATTATTTCCGACAGGTCCGAACTGATATCTGGTCGTTTTTCGGATCGATTTTGAATACAAATAGAAAATTGATCATAAAAATGATCGGAAATCAGATTGGACCTTTCGTAAATAATCGATTTCACTGTCAATCTGACGGAAGGGAGGGTAAACTGTGCAATTGTTGGCAGTTCAGTCTACCATATCCTGCCCACCTATGCAACCCGAATGCAGCGTTTTTATATCAACCAGATGTACACATACAGTATACTGTGCAACTTGTGCAAAACCAATAGGTATTTATCAGTATGTCCAATGGTAGAATCCACTATTGATCAGAAGACAATTCATCATTTTACTGGCACTTAATCTGCTGTTCATCACAGCTCTATTTACTAACCTAAACTATACATCAAGAGGCTGAACGATTTAGAAGACTCAATTTAAAAGACTAGAGTGCTTTTTATACCTAAAGAATAGAATATATAACCAATTCTGTGTCTCACTCCAAAGCCGGGCTAAAGGAATAAGACGGCAGGTGAGGCAGCAGGAGAGAGGTCCGGCTTATACAGCAATTTGTGCATCAAACTTCAGGCTAGACTGAAAACAATTTGGAGTAATAATACAGTATTGGATTTCAGCCTGGCCACATGGAAAGCAATAATGCCCTTTCTGTGTGACCGCGGATACCCTTCAAACCTGCCAAGAGAAAGTAAAGTCTGCACTACAAAGAGTATCGTAACTCTATACTACAGTATGTGTTTTTTGTAATTAAAAGGAAGGCTGCATCGTGTGTCAAATGCAAGTAACCCCCTTAGTTATATCAGGTATCGCAATTAATCTTTGATTAATCCTGATTAGAATACACTTTGAAAAAGTACGGCTATTGAAAATGCTGGCTCCGATTTATTAAAGTGTCCTTGTAGTGACCCTAAAAATTATAAATTAAATACAGTCTAAGTGAGGCTATGACTGCACATACAGGTAGCCATACATCTAGGGATGATGAGCAGATTCAACCAAGAGACAAAATACTCTCTAATTGAATCAGAGAGAGATCAGTCGGCTGCCTATAGACTTCAGGCTGAATCACGATCAATTTCATGCTGAAATCGATCCAGAATTGGTCTTGTGATGCCGCATTCGCCACTGTCCCCCTAATGTTCCCTGTATGTGCGGACATGGACAGGTAATGTATAGTGCACTGAGGGGAAGGGGCGGGGAGACACAGCGTCCTAATATCGCTTGCTGTTACCGAAATCAGTACAAAAAATCCAACTCCAGCTTCGACTACTCAGTTTATGAAACCACAAACTCCAACTCAGACTACAGGTACCCAAAATTGCTATGACTCAGACTCCTTAGTCTAATACTTACCAGGGCTGTGGATTTGGTACAAAAGTCATCTGACTCCCGGCTCTGACTCCTCAGTTTATGAAACTACCGACGCCAGGTACCCAAAATTATTTCAACTCCTCGACTCCAACTCCACAGCCCTGGTTACCGCTGCACACCCTATGGAGCAAGTCGGCCCTACATCGTGCAGCACGTCCGACCAATTCATAGTCGATTGGGCATGCACTTGGCAGCACCGATTTTCTTTTGTTTATAATAATCGAATCAAATGGTCGATCGGGCGCCAAGTCGCTTGATGTGTGGCATCTTTAATGACATCTGAGGATGTCAAGCCAAAATAGTGTAATAAGTTTATGATATGGGGAGCAAGACAAATTGATAAATTATACTCGCATGTGTGTGCCACAGCAGTAGCCCAACAGTAGGCTGGTGGGGAGAATAAAATCTACCCCACTCAGGGTAATATGTCACTCTCTGCATTTATCAACAAAAAACAAAGGGAGATACCAATACCCTCCATTCGAGGTGGTATGATTACGTATGTGGTTCAGAGGCACCAAAGTGAAATAAAATTAATAAAAGCAGGTTAAAAATAGTGGCAGTAAAATTAAACTTACCACCTCTCGGGAAAGAAACTCAATCGTGAGGTAGAGAACCTCTCCCCATAGAGTAAAAGTAAAGTACATACTGCTCAGCTTTTGCAGACATATGGCCTCAATTCACGGAGCATTATCAAACATTTATCAAACACTTCATCAAATGTTTGATAATTTACCTCATGGGTAAAATCTCATTTTGGATTCACTAAGGTGTTATATATTTGTTGAACGTTTTATCGGTAAAACATTCAATAAATATATAACACCTTAGTGAATTTAAAATGAGATTTTACCCATGATGTAAATTATCAAACGTTTGATAAAGTGTTTGATAACCGTTTGATAATGCTACGTGAATTGAGGCCTATAGAAGTAGACACTTACATACAGCACTGTTACAGTATGTGCTCCTGCCACAGCAAACCAGACAGAACCAATCCAAACAGAACCCACAATGCCAGTGGTGTCTGCTGTCATTTGTGGAGCAATTATTCTAGCGAGACACTGCTGGATAAAGAATCTGCCACTCATATTTCACAAACTCCTCTCAGACAATCAGTTCTCAGCCTTGAATATAGTGACCTTGTAGTGAGAGGAGCATGGAGGAGGAAGGTTTATTTGCTTATTAAAATGCCATGTATTTTGCCATCATGCTAATTATTGAGCTTCTTAGGTTGAGTGACACATGTAGAACAAGCATGCAGTCAGGGTAGTCAGATTCCAGTCAGAACTCCTATCTGCATACTTGTTCTGGGTCAGAGAAAAAAAAAGCACAACAGTCAAGCAACAGGTTTTAAGAAAGAATTATAGATGGCAGCCTCCATAAGCCTCACTATATTTTCATTTCAACTACTCGAGTTATGGAATTTATAGTTACTAAGTGGTTGCTAAGGTATTACAAGTCCCAAAACGGCATATAATCTCAGGCATACAAGGAGAGATGCTGGTGCTTGTAGTTCTCCAGCTGCTCGAGAAGTACAAGTAAGCCCACACTCAGCATCATTCCTGTGCACCTGACCAATCAATGCCCCCCCCCCCCCCATGCCCCAATCTCAGATGTGCGCCGTACCCCTGCAGACAGTCTCTGTAACATTCTTTCTTCCATGGGAGAATTAGGGGGACATACACTTGCCACACAGCCCAAATGCTCCTGCCAGGCAGAATGAAATCCACATTATTTTTAATTAATCCTTAATTAAAATATATTACTCCGCAGATTCGGCAAATCTCTCTTAATATGCAAATGTGGCCCATTCAAGGATATTTACATATCATTAATTAAAATGGAGCATTCTTTCATTCTAACGAGCAGCAAGGCTGTGCCAGGGTGAGGGGAGGGTGGAAGGAGTCCACAGAGAAGGGGGGTGTCAACAGGTCTAGAGAGGAGGGGGTACCAAGAACTGTTTATCACACATGAATAACAATGCCTGGTTATGCAACTGCAGAGGGGGAAACAGACAACACTGTGATAGGCTCTGCTGACAGGCTGCCATTCCCCTGCTATTCCATTCTTCTGTCGTTTTCAATAACAAATAGGCTTCTTTTCTTTTTCTTAACTCCTGGGCAAACTTCTTATTTTACATCATCTGTCTCTTAACAAGCTCTTGCAGTAAACTATCATAAAAACAAACACACCCTGCTTCTAGAGCTGCAAATGCTGAAGTCTTGCATATCTGCTTGTATATGAGCAAATTTAGAAAGCATGGTGTTTAAGTTATGGAAATCTGGAGCATGGTATGGTATGGTATGTGCATTCTGCCACTCTGGGTATCTAATCAGGGTTGCCACCTCATGCCTTTAAATACTGGCACACATGAATTATACATGCCTTGTGGCAAGTTAAATGCAGTTTAGGCACTGATTATGTGTAAATAGTCCCAGAACTTATATAACTTACATGTGCCGGTATTTAAAGGGATGAGGTGACAACCCTAGGTATCTTTATAGTAGTCAGCTGATCATTACAAATATAAGTACACTGTAACAGACTTGTGAGGCCAAAAATGGTTGTTCATGCTTGTTTTAGGTGATAGTGTGTTACCCTTAGGGCCCGAGCACTCTGCCATGTTGCTAATGGGAATTCAGCAACGTGTCTCAGGTTGTGATGTGCAAGGACATCAGACCATGCATGGACCGCACTCTCATAATGCACTTCTTATGCACTGTGAGTACAACGTACACATAGTCCCCAACCGTCCTGTTTTGGTCGGGATTCTCCCGATTTGGGGGGGCTCTCCCGCTATCCCGGTATGAGCTCCCCAAGTCCCGGGCGGCTGCCAGTATTGACAGCCGCCCATAACAGGAGGGGAGCAGCGCAGTGGAGGGAAAGCTGTGGGCAGCGGCGGAGAAGGGGGTCATCTCCCCCCCTTCTCTCACCTTAGGGTGCTCTGCCTCCCTCGCTCGCCCCTCCGAAACTAAGTGTGGCGGCGCTTGGCAGCGGGCGGGACTTACCTTCTGTGTCGCTCCAAGCGCCGGCCGGGAAGTTCTGGTTCTGCAGCCGCTGCTCTGGTCTGGATCAGACCAGAGTAGTGGCAAATCATCCCGCGCCGGCGACGAGACCAGAAAAGACGGGACAGAGACACGGAAGGTAAGTTCCGCCCCACTGCCAGCCACCGCACTTCGTTCCGGAGGGGACAGCGAGGGAGGGAGAGCGCCCTAAGGTGAGGAAAGGGGGGGGGGATTGCCCCCCTTCTCCACCACTGCCCACCGCTCTCCCTCTTCTCTGCGCTGCTCCCCTCCTGGGGGGGGGAGGGAACATACCTGGCTGCCTATTCTGGGCACATATACACCTGCCTACATATACACCTGCCTATATACTGGGACATATACACCCTGGCTACATATACTGGGCACATATACACCCTGGCTACATATACTGGGCACATATACACCCTGGCTACATATACTGGGCACATATACACCCTGGCTACATATACTGGGCACATATACACCCTGGCTACATATACTGGGCACATATCCCCCTGGCTACATATACTGGGCACATCCCCTTGGCTACATATACTGGGCACATATCCCACTGGCTACATATACTGAGCACATATCCACCTGGCTACATATACTGAGCACATATCCCCCTGGCTACATATACTGGGTACATATACCTCTGGCTACATATACTGGGTACATATACCTCTGGCTACATATACTGGGCACATATACCCGTCTATATATACTGAGACATATGCACCTGGCTACATATACTGGGCACATATACCCCTGCCTACATTTACTGGGACATATACCCCCTGACTACATATACTGGGCACATATACCCCTGACTACATATACTGGGCACATATACCCCTGACTACATATACTGGGGACATACCTCTGGCTACACATACTGGGCACATATATCCCTGGCTACATATACTGGGGACATATACCTCTGGCTACATATACTGGGCACATATATCCCTGGCTACATATACTGGGGACAACTGGCTGTTTGTCATTATGTGCATTTACTGGTGAAAAGCTGTCTCTTATATGCATTTACTGGTGAAAAGCTGTCTCATATGCATTTACTGGTGGAAAGCTGTCTCATATGCATTTACTGGTGGAAAGCTGTCTCATATGCATTTACTGGTGGAAAGCTGTCTCTTATGTGCATTTACTGGTGAAAAGCTGTCTCTTATTATGTGCATTTACTGGTGAAAAGCTGTCTCTTATCTTATGTGCATTTAGTGGTGAAAAGCTGTCTCTTATCTTATGTGCATTTAGTGGTGAAAAGCTGTCTCTTATCTTATGTGCATTTACTGGTGAAAAGCTGTCTCTTATGTGCATTTAGTGGTGAAAAGCTGTCTCTTATTATGTGCATTTAGTGGTGAAAAGCTGTCTCTCATTATGTGCATTTACTGGGGAAACACTGTCTGTCATTATGTGCATTTACTTCATATTTTTTATGCAACTACATTAGCTGGTATAACTACATTACAGTTAGCCCCACCCACAGGCAGGGTATATAAGGGATATATTTATTAAAAAATATAAGGGCATCAATATTAAAAAAAAAATCTTCAAAAACGTTATGGTTGGCGTGACTTGGGGGTGTGGTTAGGGGTGTGGCCTGTGTCCCGATTTCTAATTTTAAAATGTTGGGAGGTATGCGTACAGCAGTCCCCTTCAGCGCCCTTCGAATGGGGAAGCAATGTGGGTGCATTTGTGAATAGGGCACGGTCACCAGTATTGATGAGCAAAGTGCAGTGTGCTTAGGCCCTTTTTTAGATATTCCCCAACACCAGCCACCTACACTTTAGCAAGCCATTAATTTTAAGATCTATGTCTATTTGCCATAATGTTCCCCCACTACTTAGAACCCCCCCCCCTTCATCTCCATAAACACAGGCCATTTGAGAATCAAAAAGAGTAATCAAGTAGAAATCTTTGCTATTAATTCCTGCACTACATAGAACAAAACTGAAACACTGAGCTTTTCACAACAAACGTGGAATTTCCTGTTACGAGGTGCATGCAGGTTGGCTGTAGACCAGGGGTCTCAAACTCGCGGCCCGCGGGCCATTTGCGGCCCGCGATACAATATTTTGTGGCCCCAAGGCCCCAGAGCTTGTAGGGGCCCCCAGTGGCTACAAGAGGAAAAAAAAAATTTCAAATCGGCCTTATAGTTTTTGAGAAAATCGATTTTAAAGTTGCAAAGGAAAAAAATACACATTTAAAAACCCGCCGACTTTAATGGTTAATAGCAAATCCACCTTAAATGCTAGAAACCCTAAATTTGCAGGATATGTTAAGGAGATCATTAGGAATAAGAGGAAAAAACAATTTTTCAAAAAGACCTTATAGTTTTTGAGAAAATCGATTTTAAAGTTTCGAAGGAAAATAGTATACTTTTAAATGCGGTAAATGTCACTTTTAGTAGCAAGCCTAACGGTAGTGTAATTTTACATGTATCAAAAGAAAGAGCAATACATTTCCTGACAGAGTTTCCAGGGGGTCCATACGCAGCCGCAGCGCTTTGGCCAGGTATCGCTATACAGCCGTAATATGGCTGTATGAAGATTCCTGGCATTTTTTCCTATTTTCCCAATTTTTTTTTTTATGTTTAGAGTGGGCGGGCAGAGGCGGCGATCCGCCGCGATTGACGTCAGGAGGGGCAGAGCTGAAGCTGAAAGCTCTGCCCCTTCCAGGAAATGCCGGCGGATTGCCCCCGGGGCAATTTGGGGGCTCTGCAGCCCTCGTTTTGCGGCGGGGACACGTGAACTCCCTTATGCGGCCCAGCCTCATCCTGACTTTGCCTCCTGCGGCCCCCGGGTAAATTGAGTTTGAGACCCCTGCTGTAGACCTTCCTCCTGTATGAGCTTTATAAGCAATAAAAACCCATTGTCAGTTCCATAAAATTATAACAGACATCGTGTTTAATACCACTAAGATGGAAAACAACAACTCACTTCTTGCGCAACAGGTGACATGGACCTCAAATATTTGACAGACTGCAGAGAATTATGGGAACAATAATTGACAGGAATTCCTGCAGCCTTAGGCTGAAAAGTAGCAGAGCTGGGATTGACAGTGGATCACATCGGCAGCCCGGTACAGCACTGGAATCCAGCAGTGTGCACTCTCTCCTAACTATCCTGCATGCTTTGCTTGCTGTGCCGAGGCCCTGCTGTACACAAGAGCTAGACAATGTGGGACATATTAGTGCACAGAATCTCCTAGGGCTATGTAGAGGAAGGACACACTACAGTCTCCTGGGGTTTAAGAAGGCATAATAGATGGAAATTAAAACAGAAAATGTGTCCTGTCTAATGAGGAGCCTTTTCCCATCCTCCGAGCATACGAGGAGATGTACAAATGGGGGAGGGAGAGAGGGAAGACATCTTAAAACATAAAGGGAAAAAAACATTTTGCTGCATACAAATATAAGTATGTGGTATTTAAAAAGCACTCCAGAAGAATTCAGAATTGCATGCAACATACAGAATAGGCCATTATGGTGTACCGTTTACTGAGGACTACAGGATAATGTAGCATTTGCAAGGAATAGATTAAATGTGCCCAGAGCCGGGACAAGGTCCTCTAGCACCCAAGGCTGAGACACCAAAGTGCGCCCCTCCATCCCTGCCACCCGAGCCATCAAACACTGATTGCTAGACTAAGAGGCGCCACAGGGCCCACAACCTCCCCAACACCTTAATATCTAGTTATCTGGCTTGCAATCACTGCCATGTATCCCCTTTTCTTATTTCTTTCTACTTCAAACACAATTAGGAATGACAGCTGAATGAATTTTGCGCCCCCTCCTACACTGCGCCCTGAGGCTGGAGCCTCTCCAGCCTATGCCTCGGCCCGGCGCTGAATGTGCCTCAAATGTCCACAGTACCAGATTGTCATTGTTAAAACAGTCCATAGAGTCTTATCTGGTACTTAGATTAGATTTAAGGCCCATACACACGGGGTACGGACGTCGCCGCAGCCACGTGGCACGCGCGTGTTGCGGCGACAGGTCGCCCGTGTGTATAACGCGCGCGCCCCGAACCGTCGCCCGTCGGAGCTGTCGCCAGGCGATTGACATGTTCAATCGCCGGCTACAGCTGTCGCCGCGACTTCGCCGGAACTGTCGATAGTCCCGCGTAAGCACGCGGGCTAGCGACAGGAGACCTACGCGAGTGAATGGAGCATCTGGCCGGGGGATGCTCCATTCATAAACAGCTTCCGCCGCGTCTCTGCCTTTCTGGCGAGACGTGTGGACAGCTGTCGCTCCCTGTTCGCGTGCGCACATGCTACGGGGGACAATTCCCTCGTGAGTATGTAACTTTATACGGTTTATAAACACATATGTAACAGGTCTTGGAGAAATGTGTGACAGGATGGACACTCAGGGCCCTTTTCCACTATGAAGCGCGATCGCACGTGCAAATGCCCTACGTTGCGAATTCGCTACCGGCAATTTCTTCTTGCAGCAATTGCACCATGAAGCCATTGAGAACGTAGCGTGATGACACCAAAAATCTTGCAAAATAGAATCACGCTAATAAAAAATGAGCACCACAATTTACATGTGAATTGCAGTACTGTTGCGATTCACAAAACGGCTGGGATCAGTTTTTTTAAGTGGATCTCAGCTAGTGGAAAAGGGCCCTCAGGCCTTTATTTGGATTCAGAAACAGTAGACCTTATACAAACCCCCACAGAGGTTAAAGAGGAACTCCAGTGAAAATAATGTAATAAAAAAGTGCTTCATTTTTACAATAATTATGTATAAATTATTTAGTCAGTGTGTGACCATTGTAAAATCTTTTAAATCCCTGATTTACATTCTGACATTTATTACGTGGTGACATTTTTACTATTGGCAGGTGATGTAGCTGCTGCATGCTTTTTTGGCAGTTGAAAACAGCTGTAAACAGCTATTTCCCACAAAGCAACAAGGTTCACAGACAGGAAACTGCCAGGAGTACCACGGTCCTCAGAGTTTCTTGTGGGAGGGGTTTCACCACAATATCAGTCATACAGCACGGAGATATTAGTCGGAGTTTGTCTTTAAAGGGAACCTGAAGTGAGTAACATTATTGAAAATAAACACATTATGTAGCTGCAAATAAATATTACATACTTACGTCACTGTCAGTTCCTCTCAGAAGCTCACCATTTTTCTCTTACAGTGATCCCTTACAGTTCTGACAATACTTTGTCAGAACTGAAATATACCAGTTGCTGTCATATATATATATCAGCAGCTGTCAGTTACAACTGAATCTGCAAGGTAATGTCCATGTTTCTCTATGGCTTAACAGTGTGCTGCTCAGGAAGCTGTTATGGGGTATTGGCCATTTTCAAAATGGAGGACGGAGAATTCCATTGAGCACAGTGGACAAACAGGACGCAGGAGAGGAGAAGGAGATTGAAGAGTAGACTACACAGGAGGCAAGTATAACCTGTGTATGGTTATTTTGACTTTTTATTTTCAGTTCAGGTTCTCTTTAAGGACAACCCCAACTGATTAATGTAAAATGTCAATGCTATGCAGGATCCTCTCTGTCAAGGGTAAACTCACATCTTTGGGAAAGGGGACCGTGCAAGGATGTTAGGACTTAAGCTACATACAAATGCTGGTCTGCACTCGGCCGCAGCCGATAATGACTGCACGGCCGAGAATCGTAAGTTAGACCAGCGCGTGTAAAGTGAGTCAGACCATGCTGGATCTTTAGCGATCCCCGACGCCCAATCGCATTGTTCTCCTTTTTACCTTGTCCATGGGAATCTGCTGTGTTGTACGCTTCATCTTCACTCTGTCCCCCTCCCACATAGCAACAGATGTATTACTAGCCAGAAGGCTGATGACGCGTCTGTAAAGTTTTGGCAATACTCTGTCGCCCGGCAGGGATCGGTACCTTGGAGTCCCCCCCCCCATGTGTATGGTGTTTAAAAAGGGACTGCCTCCTGCTGGGAAATACTGGACTGCTGAATATAAGGCTATGCTGACCTATAGGGACATTTCTTACTGCAGTGCTGACATCATTCACCGGGGGAGAGGAGTTATGAATCTTGAGAACTTACCAGCTTCCGGTTCCCTACCATCATATATCCCTATTAGCAAGTACAGTATCTCACAAAAGCACACCTCTGACATTTTTGAAAATATTTTATTATGGCAGTGCTCTTTTAGCCAGGGGCTCAATTCTGTTAATTTTGGTGAGCACATGGCATCAGCTTGCCTCCTAATCCTCCTTCTATGCTGTAAGCAGAGTTACACAGAGAAGCACCTGCCCTACATCACCACAGTTGCACCCCACCCACCTATTTTTTCATGCCGCCTGGCTTGAAAAAATTTCTGGAAAGAACACTGCACGGTACAGTATATATTTTCATGGGACAACACTGAAGATTTGTAATTTTGATTCAATGTAATGTAAAGTGGACAGTGTACAGCTTGTATAACAGTGTAATTCTGCTGTCCCATTAAACAACACACAACCATTAATGCCTTAACCACTTCCAACAAAAGTAAGTGCAACCCTAAATGTCAAAATTGGCTGTCAATCATGGCCACGTGGGCCACGGTGAACTGCGCAGGCGCAGAACTACTGCGCCTGCGCAGTTCGCCGCGGCCCACATGGCCATGATTGACAGCGGTGCTTTGCGCAGCTGCAGTAAGGACGACCCCGCGTCGTCCTGAAGACCGAGAACAGAGACCGGGACAGCGGCGGGGAGCGGTCGGCGTGGGACAGTCGTCAGCAAGGGGCTCGAGAATGCCCCAGGTGATTCAAGCTCATTTTGAGCGATTAGCCTGATAACTCCTTTAACCGACAGAAATCAGCTGGTCTAATCTCTGTCAGAAAAAGTGGGCGTGGTTACTCCTCATTTGCCTTTGTGAATTGTGTAATTACTGAATGTTTAAACCAGGTCTAAAAACAGGTCTAAAACATTCGGTAATTATTAGTGAATTCCCTTCTGAAGAGACTGATTGACAACAAACCATCAGTAGACTAAAACCATCAGTAGACTACTCTAAAATGCTTAGTGAATTAAGGCAAATGTAAACAATTAATAAAAAAAAGAACTACTTCTACATGTTGAAGTAACAAATGTCAATTCATAAAGGTTAGAGGAAGCGGTATGCAGACGGGGATTACCGCTACCTCTGATATGGCGAGAAGCGTGCGGAATACGTTGCAGTGAATGGGACAGACCTCCCAAGCAGCTGCAGAGAGAACACCGCACGGAGGGACTCCGCCTGCTTCTCCTGTTTCCGCATGTCTCCCGTCAGCCTAACGCTAGCCTACAGTGGAATATCTCCGCATGCCTATCACAACTAGAAACATTTTTATGAATTACCACCCTGAAGGCTGAAATACCGACAGTGGTGTTTCCCCGCTCGAATTTACCTTACCGACAGCACTTTTATGAATCGAGGCCTAAATGATGTCAGCGCTAAGGTGGCTCGCTGGAAAGGTTGGCATTTGACCTTCAGAGAAAGGGTTGATCTGATCAAGAGTCATCTGGTACCAATACTGTTATATGTTAGCTATGTTGCAATTTTGCCTCAATCCCTGTATTTGAGGATATGTGACCTGTTTTTCCAGATGCTCTGGAAAAACAGGTTAAACATTGTGCGCAGAAACATTACCTACAAAGTCAGACAGGAGGGTGGCTTAGGTATGGTCAACCCGATTGTTTTCTTCTCTCTGCTTTTTATCAAACATAATCTTGGTAACATGCTTGCAGAGAACCCGCCTGACTGGGTAGGCATTTTTCGTGACTGGTTTGGGACTTCTCTCACGAGTTGGGAAAGTAGTGGTCCAGTGAAGAGTTTGGCATCGCGTCGTGACTATCTTCCGGCCTATGTTGCCCCGTGTCTGAGAAAGCTAAGGCAGTGGGGATTGACTGGTAAGGATATCAATTCGGTCGACAGGCGTGCCCTCACGGTCTGGGTGGTAGACTCATACTTTCATGACTCACCGTACTTGAGAGATTGCCCAAGCACGCACCTGGAGGAGGGTTTGCCGCTCTTTAATTCGCCGCGGATTCCCAACAAATTGTGGGACATCACTTGGCTCTCCTTTCAAGGCAAGCTTTACGTTAAGGGTAACGTGAAATGTCTAAAGGTGGAAGCACGTGGATGTCCTCGTGAGGAGTGTGGTGGTGCTGAGGAGTCCATGGATCACTTTTTGCTTCACTGCCCCTTTAATGTGGAAGTATGTAAACAGGTGGGTGGGAGCCTAGGTATTCCTTTCCTGGCGCATCTGAGTTATGCTGAGTGGGCATACGGAGCATTCAAACGTCGCCAGGGTTTTGATTTGTGCACTTTGTATTTAGTTAGTTTAGCTGTCAGACATCACACATGGTTAGCACGGTGTCAGCTTTGCATTAGGCAGAAATTCCTCCCTGTGAAGGTGGTGGTGAACAGTATTCTGGGTGAGGTTTCTAGGATCCGGTGCTTGGAGAGGCGTAGGATGGGCAGAGGTGCCTGGGTTCTTGCCTGGCAGAACATCAGGCCTCCTTAGCCTATTAACGTCTCTTCTGGGTGAGCTTTCTATTTCTCATCACAGACTGCTTAGATTTTGAATCTTTTTCTAAATTTTTTTGTAAAATGACTGGCCGCAGACATACTGGAGGTGTTTTCCTTTCAGCTTATTCTTATTGTATTGGAGATAAGGGTGTTTTTTTGTTTGTTTGTTTTTTGTGTCTTGTGCAGGTTTTTGATTATTTATCGTCGTATGTGTACACTTGCCCTTTTCCTGAATATGTGGTAGTTTGATTGTAAGTGTTGGTGCATTTATTTTGTATGATTGTTGTCAGGTGATGTCAGGTATTGTGTGGTGTTGGTTGTTGGTTATTGTTTTTTGTGGCATACGTTCAGGTGTTGGGTCTGTGTTTAGTCATGTCTTGTTGTTTGAATCGGTGGTATGTTTGAGCATTCTTCTGCTCAGGTCTTCATTACGAATTAATATTGTATTATGATTATTATATATTATGATTTTGTTTGTTTTTGGACATAGAAGTCCTGTGTTTATTTACGCATACAGTATATGCAGAATTGATTGTTTTTTCTTCTTTCTTTGATCTTGTTTTTTGTTACAATTGGTATGATTGATCAAATTATTTTATTTATTTATTTGTATAATTGTAAATAATATTTTTCTAATAAAAATCTACAATCGAATGCCTGTATTACCAATACACAATCCAATGAACACATGCCACTTGTGCAATTAGTTACTTACACACCCTAAGCAGCCAATGCAGGTCTTTCTGAGCATCTCCATGGCTTTCCTAGAGCCTGCTCAGTTGTGGATTCATGGAATGTCTTATGAGAACATTTGTCAAGTGAAGGATGAAGCATCAGACTGGTTACACCCAGCCACACCGGCTAATACCTGCGTCTCCTCTTGGAACACAGTGAAACTGATAACTGAAGGCTCTGTGTGTCTCTGTCGTAGCCACAACAAAGCCACACATGCAGCCCTACCATTACACTGCTATAATGGAAATTTGTTATGCAAATGCTTGCTAAATGATGCCTTCACATCTGTTCTAGCGAGTTTGTGAATAAAATGCTATAAAAGTATTTAAAAAAATAAATTAGACAAATCTCCATAACAGTGTTACACTTCGCCTGGGTTTGCTTGTTCCAGAGAGCTCCAAGTCTCACCACAGGCTAACACCTGTGCCAAGCTGCAAAGGGAGGGAAAGTCTGCGGCACACTTCCTCATAGAGAATGATAGCAAAATCAGCACTGCTTGCCAGGTGCAGATGCCCACCTTCATTGAGTTGTACAAAGTGCAACAGCAAATACACATCTCATCTGTATTTAGACTTTTCTTACACAGACATAGCTGGTCTTGTTTTTGGCTCCCATACAACCACTTACCCCTAGACTAAACTCCAACCAAAAAAGATGAGGAAAAAACCCAATGCCTGGGATTTCTCTTGAATGTCGTGGGGTTAAAATCCATCCATTTATTCAATTTCGTTACAAAATGGAAAGTGTTTTAGTCAGAGACCTTAATAGCACCTGTTATTAATTTTGCATGATAATTAATGGGTGGTTTTCAACCCCATAAAATTTAAATGGGCACTACAGCGAAAAATTGTAACATTTAAAATATGTGCAAACATAAAAAATAAGAAGTATGTTTTTTCCAGAGTAAAATGAGCCATAAATGACTTTTCTCCTATGTTGCTGACACTTACAGTAGGTAGTAGAAATCTGACAGAAGCGACAGGTTTTGGACCAGTCCATCTCTTTGTAGAGGATTCTCAGAAAGGCTTTTATTCTTTATAAAGATATTCCCTAAAAAGGATTTAAACAATGATGCTGGCCAGTTTCCCTGCTCGCTACACAGTTTTTGGGCAGTTGAACAGAGCAACTGCCATTCACTGAGTGCTTTTGAAAATAAATAAATCCCTGAAAATCCCCAATAAAGAGATGGACTAGTCCAAAACCTGTCGCTTCTGTCAGATTTCTACTACCTACTGTAAGTGACAGCAACATAAGAGAAAAGTAGTTTTACTCTGGAAAAACATACTTCTTATTTGTATATGTTTGCACATATTTTAAATTTTTCGCCATAGTGCCCCTTTAAGTGAAGTTCCAGACATGTTTTGCTATGTTTGCACAGTCCTCACCCATCAGGATTGGGGCATGTCTGGTTGTGACTCCTTAGCTCAAACTACTAACTACTCACACACAAAAGGTAAAGCAGACTGCCTTTTATCACCTAAACTGTAAATGCAATCCTAGGCCGAATGTCAGGGTGGCAGAACATGTGAGGTCCAAGGAGCACCAAAGTTCCGTTGCCCACTGAATTATTCTAGTGCTCTCCCACAGTGTTCCAACTTCACCAAATTAATCCATTACATGTTCACTGTTAAATATGCAGCACATTGCATTTACTCTATGACATTTGCATATCGAGTCGTCAAACCCCTTCACCCCATTCCTGCCCTGTCAGGTTTGACAAGGCAGCATACTTAAACATTTCTCTAGCAAGGCTCCCCACATTTGTAACATTTGGCCTTTGTTTCTTATACTACTGCAATAGTCACATGGCAGTCTCATGAAAGGAAGTGGGCAACTGTGAGATAAGTTACTCAGCACAGGCCTCAACCAGACTCTGCAATGGGCATAAACAGAGGGGATACACTGCAGTGATGGGGAAGCTCAAGACTGGCAGAGCCTAAAATTTTCATCAATTAGACAAGACAGGGTCGGCTGGATAGTGATGTAGGATTTTAGACTTTGATCAGGGATTGACTACTGGCTCTAGCCGGAACGTAAAACAGTAAAAGTCTTTGGGGAACAGTCTCAAAAGATCCTGGTCGCCCGTGGAGGGTGCCATAAATAGCTGCAGCCCTGTAGCAGTATTTTGATTGTGCAATCTTACCCACTTCTAAATATTATAAGGGGCTACCTAATGTGTAGATTCAAAGCATTTCCACTCAGTTTTCCCTTCTACTACACACATTCTGTATTCCTCCAACATCCCAAAAATATACAGACGTGTACTAGCTTCCCCCTAACACTGGCCCTAGACTACTATGGACTTACGGCTATGGTAGGATTAGATTGTAAACCCCTCTGAAATAAAGATGGGGACAAGACTATATACACTCTGTAAATGTCATTAATGGGAACCCTAAGAAGGTCTGTATGACTAAACTACTGAGTCAGACAGGAACTAATCTTTCACCCTATGGCATGCCTACTCCTAATCCTTGGAAATTCCCCACTTAACACTAATGATCCCTAGCAATACTGTCACACAAAGGCCCAGTTCACACTGCACAGATGAAAGATCAGTTTTTAAAAGTCATCAGTTTTTCATCCGTGACACTCAGTTTCATTATTGGTCAATGTGATGCATCCGTCAATATGGAAAAATCTCTCCAACCCCCAATTTGCGGTCTGTTCGGCAGAACGGGATGA
Source organism: Hyperolius riggenbachi (assembly GCF_040937935.1). Classification (NCBI taxonomy): domain Eukaryota; kingdom Metazoa; phylum Chordata; class Amphibia; order Anura; family Hyperoliidae; genus Hyperolius; species Hyperolius riggenbachi. Next base: position 133,733,768 of record NC_090651.1, read on the forward strand.
ATGGATCGATTCTAATGGAGCAATGTAATTAACATAGGATCCGCTGACATCCATTAGGATCGGGTCCGTTGAGTTCTTCTAAACGGACCGTTTTTAATGCCAGGGTGAACCGGATCTAACAGTCAGAAAACATCCAATCTATCTTCCGCCGCAGACCAACAAGCTTGCGGCGATGTCCCACAAACCCACTGCAATGCATGCCAGGAGATTTAGTCCATTAATGTGACTACTTCTCCCAACCTAGGGATGTAGTCACATTGATGGACTACATCTCAAAGCCTACACCATTTACGTACCTCCATTAGGGGGAAGTTCATTTTTTTTTTTTTTTTACAAAGCAGCTTAGAAGTTTACTTTAAGGCTACATGTGTGTAAATTAATGATTTGTATGGCTCTACCCACTCACTTGATAAGCTGAAATGCCTTAACGTAAACTTGTACAAACCTTTTTTGTATAGAAAACCTTCCCATCACTGCTCAAGCCTGGCAATCAGGCACAGTAGGAAGAATAATGCCAACAGGATCAATTCAATATAGAGGTGAGAATAATGAGAAACCGTTAATTGCATTGAACACTCCTGGCTACCAGATCCCACTCTGTATCAAAAAAGTGGAGATTTCTGATTGTACTTTTTCGTACTCTGCTACACACTGCCAATTTTTGACAACAATAAAATGAACAGTTGGACATTTTGTTCGCTGGTGATGAGGAGCTGTGACCACTGTACCAAAATAACCCTAGATTGGCGATCCACAGCGTATTCACTTGAATGGGATAACAGATTGCCAGCCATGGCCATTCACCAGTAAAGTAGTGGTACACGACCCACCGACTGTTCCACTTTTGCAGCTATTCTGTAGCAACATGGCAGGCAGAGTGTGAAGCAAACACTAATGTTCTCCATTGTAGTCAACGCCATGTAGCCCTTATAATTTGGTGAATGATATTTGGCAAGTGGCATACATGCAGATCACCACTTCATAAATATGCCAATCATCAGTAAACTGCATATAACCAATAGCAAAGTGGCGGCGGTGGCAAAGTGGTGATCTTGTCAGCTGATCTCCACTTTTATAAATCTAATGATCTGACAAATGCATTTATATTGAAGAAGTAATGGTTCTTATCCGGCAGACTGCATATTCACATTCTTTGGAAAGAAGTCACTATAAGTAATCTATAAAATGTGAGTTGTAAATAAATATATAATCTGCATTTCCGATTTACTAATTTCATTTAAAGCTATCCATACAGAATACAATCTTCATTGCACAGTCTTGTCTGCTGTTCCATGTACAGTAGAGTTTGTCTATCCGAAACGCAACTAACCAGCAGTGTCAACCAACCAATCAGCACAAATCGCCGGTGAAGGTCAATTTCGTTGGGCGATTGTGGGCTTTGCTGTGATTAAAGACAGGTTCTACCTCTCCCCCAAAGTTAATATACTTTCAATGACTGTAATTTCACACACAAAAATCTGTTCTAAGTACTTTCAGTCTGTTATAATACATAGATAAGGTAAGATTGAACAATCAAGACCATATCATGTATGACCTGACCGACTTAGCCACTATATTACCTGTCTATTTTATTACACATAATACGATCTGCAGAAGTAATAAAGCAAGGCTTGCATTACTCTGTCCTGTCATGCTATTCTATAGCCTGGCTAGTTTTCCTTGTCAGAAATCAAGACGGTCGCCGTGGCTGCTTGTGTGCTGGGATTCCCAGCCATCTCAGACCTAGGGGCTCAAACACCCAGCGACTGACAGTTAAGCTAAGATGCAGTGAAGGGATCCATTAATCTCGCTCTGGTTTAAATACTGTATATTAATTTGTGTCATTTTTACTAAGTCGCGGGGAGACGGTTACAGATTCGCTCTTATGCTGCCCCCCCAACCCCCATCCCCACCTCCCGCATCCAGACCACGGGGATATTCAAATGGGAACAGCAGGAGGGCTCAGGACTCAACACAAAGCTCCCATGAATTAGCAAAATCCACTCCCGGGGTGTTGGCATAGCAACCACGAGCAAAGGGGGGACGCAGTGATTAAGAAATTAACATTTCCTTTACAAGGAACAAAAAGAAGCAGCAGATAAAAGGCCTAGAGGGAGAAGAGCCGCTGATACTGAACAACAGGAGGGGTAGCGGGGGACAGAGGACGACAAAGGAAGAAACCAGGAGAGAGAGAGTGAGAGAGAGAGAGTGAGAAGAGAACACTGAAGAGGGAAGATCTGAGACAATATAGAAGAGCAACAGGGAGAAAGGATGGAAAATAACCACAAGCTTTATGAATTGTGCAATCGGGAACCAGTATTGTTGTAACAGGTCTGTGATTTACCACCCTGCTTACTAGGAAAATATACATCATCGGGTGGATAATCAGTTATTCACTAATCACTAACCAGAAAATACATTGGGATGTAAACTAATGCCATGAAAGGCACAACAGCAGCTAAATATTCAATTCTGCTAAGTCGCTAATAATTATGACAGGCATACAAATAATACACTTACACAAAGCTTTCACAACTTTGTATTAAAAATGGACATACAGAGCCAATAAAAACTTTCTGCAGCCAGCCATAGACGCGATACTCCCGTCTGCACTGCCGGGTACACATCATCATATTCAGACCAGCTCCTATACACCGCAGAGCAATATCTGCTGAAACAATGTCCATAGACTTCACAGATGTAGAATTATCACAGTGATTTGCTGAACAACATAGCCAGAGATAGGAAATAACCACACTCAGTACTCAGCCCATTGAAACAGGTTTTTACCCTAAAACCAGTCAATCATTCAGGCAGCAGATGGTTAGCTGAAAGGATCAACCTTTAAATGGGACCATTTACCACAAGGATATTTAAAGTGGTCTTAAACTCTGACATAACATTCGATAAAAATGTTTTTTCCTACTTTTTATTACTTCTACAGTTATCATCTTTGCTTTTGTGCACACGTAATATTGTCTGTTTACAAATTACAAGTTTCCAAAGTGTCGTTTTTCTTGCCCCGAAAGCTGGCATTGCATTTTATTCTTTTTCTATTACAACTGCTTTTTATTATATATTAACCTCCTTGCCAGTCTAAAAAATCCGGCAAGGAGGCAGCGCCGCACTTTTTTTAAATTTTTTCTTTTTTTAAATCATGTAGCGAGCCCAGGGCTCGCTACATGATAGCCGCTAAGCAGCGGCATCCCCCCACCCACTCCGATCGCCTTCGGCAATCAGAGTATGCAGGGAATCCCGTTGAGAACGGGATTTCCTGCAGGGCTTCCCCGGTCGCCATGGCGACCGGGCGGGATGACGTCAGTGACGTCAGAGGGAACCCCGATCCGCCCCTTAGCGCTGCCTGGCACTGATTGGCCAGGCTGCGCAGGGGTCTGGGGCGGGGGGGGGGGGGGCGGCTCGGCGCGGCGGGTAGCGGCGAATCGGCGGCGATCGCGTACTACACGCAGCTAGCAAAGTGCTAGCTGCGTGTAGGGAAAAAAAATATGCAAATCGGCTCAGCGGGGCCTGAGAAATCCTCCTGCGCAGGTTACCCCGAGCTGAGCTCGGGATAACCGGCAAGGAGGTTAAAATCTTCTAATGAGCTATTTTGAACACTGGGGGTGCCTGAAGCAGAGACAGTTTCTCAGAGAGCATTTGTTTACATACCAGTGTTGATACATTTGTGTTAAACAAGTAAAAAAAGATACTGTTATCTCCAGTTTAGATGCGGATTTGAAGCTGAACAGCAGAAGAAAGTGCTTTGTTTAACCATTTCAGTGATGTTCAGTTAGAATTTTTTTCTGGGATAGTAGCTTTCAAGCTGCGAGGAATCTTTTAGAGCAAAGTAGAAATGATGGCTTTCAGACCACTATAAGCATAAAAATATACCCACATAACACTTTGGTACATGGGCAAGAGTACAATTTCATCATGCTTACAATGGTTTTCATTGGCCCCCCTCCCCCCCCCCCCCCCCCCCAAAAAAAAAAGTTACCAGAAAAGCATATTCCATCTTAAAATAAGCAGTGCAGTGGTACAAAGGTTGGACAATTTAGGTATGTAAAGGACAACTGAAGCGAGAGGGAAATGGAGGCTGCCATATTTATTTCATTTTAAGCAATATAAGTTGCCTGGCTGTCCTGCTAATCCTCTGCCTCTAACAATTTTAGCCATAGACACAGAACAAGCAAATACAGATCAGGTGTTATAACATTATCATCAAATCTGACAAGATTAGTTGCATGCTTGTTTTGGTGTTATTCAGACACTACTGCAGCCAAACAGACCAGCAAGGCTTCCAGGCAACTGGTATTGTTCAACAGGAAATAAATAAGGCAGCCTGCATATAGCTCTTGTTACAGTTGTCCTTTAAAGGACACCTGAAGTATGATGGATATGGAGGCTGCCATATTTATTTCATTTTAAGCAATACCAGTTCCCTGGTTATCCTGCTGATCCTCTGCCTCTAATACTTTTAGCCATAGACCCCGAACAAGCATGCAGCAGATCAGGTGTTCATTATTATGAGATCTGACAAGATTAGCTACATGCTTGATTCTGGTGTTATTCAGACACTATTGCAGCCAAATAGATCAGCAGGGCTGCCAGTCAACTGGTATTGTTTAGAAGGAAATAAATATGTCAGCCTCCGTATTCTTCTCGCTTCGGTTGTCCTTTAAGTAGGATATTTATTTCTACTTAACATGAAACAGAGGTGACACAAAAAAGTACCAAACTTAAAAATGCACCCATGTACACAGGCCGAGGCACTTGCAACATTCTATATCATTCTATTAATTCGGAACTTTTGAGCCCCTCTGTCAAACTCTGGACAGACCAGACTGAGCAGTCAGCCATAAACTTACCATGATGACAGAGCAAGCCACCTTCTCTTTGCCCACTCAGGGACGTAAATCAAGCACACCTTCCTGATGCAGGTCCGTATTCTTATGCAGCCAGAGGAAGAGGGGAGGGGATTTATGGCAAGTTGTGGGTAGAGAGAACTCTTGCACAACTGTTGAGACAGTTGGGTTGGCCTAGAACTTACAGGATACCCTAGCCCATAAAAGAAATAAAAAACGGGGGCGCAGGTATGTGTGGTAGGCTCTTCTCATGCCCACCGCTCCCCTCCATCGCCATCCATTTTCGTGCACTGACCCTCCGAAGCTACTTCCTGGTTGGGAGGGTCGCTAAAGACTTTGCAGACGCTGCCCAGCGACGTGCGTCCTTGATTGTGCGCTTGCAGCAGGGAATGCTCTGCGCATGCGCACTACGTCACAACTATGTAGTGCGTCCCGTCCATAGGCAGGTAATCAAGGACACGCATCACCCGACCAGGAAGTAGCTTCGAAGGGTTGGTGCATGAAAACGGAGGGCGATTGAGGAGAATGGGGGGGGGGGGGAGCAGTAGGCATAAGGAGAGCTCACCACACATGCCTGCTCCCCCTGTTCTTAATTTCTTTTATAGGCTAAGGTATCCTTTAACTCATTTGGGAAGACAGGCTCTGGCTCTATTAAGTTCCTGATTGGCTCACAGTAATCCAGGGGTCAGGAGCCAATGAATTTGACTCCTGACTAATATACGAAATGAAGCGGTTTTTAAACTTCTGAATTTTGTACTGACGGGAACCAGCAACTGTGTACCGTGCATGGGAGTGGGCATCGTTAAAACCATGACGCACCAGGCTTAGTTTTAACTAGCGGTGGTCCCAAGCCAGTTAAAGCGGTATTAAACTGCAAAAAATCTAAATTTTGAAAACCACTGTAATGTATTTACTAAACTTGCATCAATAGGACCCTGCTTTACAATCCTCTTATTTATAAGGATGCAAATAGTATAAGTTACATAATATACCTAGGTACCCTGGCTCTTAATCCTGCCATTGTCAGTAAGAGGCTGACAGCAGCTGGTATAAGGTGACTAATAAGATAAGCTGCTGCTGAAACCCAATCAGTATAGCTCAGAAATTCCCTTGTCCAAACACACTCTGCTTGTGCAGAGATCTCAGCGAGATCAGTGTCTGTAAACTCTGGGAGGAGGGTGGGGCAAACCGTGTTCTCCTCAGGCTCTTTAGATTTGGTGACTACCCGGCTGTCATCGGCTCACCTCCTCCTATGCTGTAAGCAGAGTTGCCCTGCATTTTCATCTCGTCCCAAACGGCTGCTTTTTCATGCCACCCGGCTACTATTTCATGCCATCCGGCTGGAAAAAAAATCTGGGGAGAACACTGGGCAAATGTACACAAACACCGACGCAGAAGAGAAAAAAAGTAAGGGAGGAAATGACATCACGATTGGCTTCAATCAGAGGCCCTAAAAATGGGGAATGTCAGAAACAGTTTTCCCTCTTTTACTTTATACAATATCAAAAACCAGATCGTGGACAGTACAAATCATAGGTTATGGAAGTTAAATTAATATTTATCTTCTATATGGCTTATCATTATACTTTAATAGAGGGGATTATTCCACTACACCAAGGTGGAGGAATAAACAGATAATGCAAATTATGAGTACAGTTAACCCTGTACATGGGGACATTTTCAGTTTGGCTACTTGAATGTCTAAAAGGAAAAAAAAAAGAGGGACAAGTGTGTTTAGGTCTTAGAATCAATCATCATTAGTGACACCAATTGAGTTTATGCTTTACATTGTTGAGTTTGCTTCAATTTCCTCCAGCAATCAAAGGACATACCTGATCCAGCCACCCTGGGGCATGTGTGTCACTGACTGTGGCAGGGACATTCCAGGACATGAGTGAACTGGGTCACCTGCAGAAATTAAGGTTTATACATTTGCCTGCCATGAGAGGACAGCACACTGAGAGCACTGAATGGGTGTTTGTAGCAGCAGACAACTTCGGGCTCTGTATGAACTTCTAGCAACTCATCTGGGCCTATATGACACGAAGCGTCATGCTTGCCACATACTGTATAGCTAGATTAGACAATACATTTAATCATGTCAATTAATCAAGTATAAAAAATCCTATTTTTTTCTCAACTAATGTCAAATAAATTATGCCCAGAAAATCTACAGGAGAAACTGGAGAATTTTGATTAAGAAGGTTTTGAAGAAATGGTTTCTTATGTGGACACACATCACAGTTTACAAAACATATCGACTTTCTCCAAGGTTAGGGTCCGTTTCCACAGGAATAGTGATGCAAATGCGGCTAGGTAGCTGCATCGCATCACTTCCGCTGCTGGGCGGGTCACTTACGCGCCTCTCGATGCAGAAGTGAATTGAGGAGATGGGATGCGACTGCAGGCGGATGCGGCCGTGCGAGAGTCTACAGCATGCTGCAGATTCTTGGATTGCTCCGCCCCACATGCACGCAGTTGGAACTATTCCATTGCCGTGCATGTGTTTCAGGACACCTGCGGTACTATGCGGCTATGTAGCCGCATCGCACAGCTTCTAGTGGAAATGGGCCCTTATTTTACCTTTGAGCCTTGAAATAAATAGTACAGGTCTGAAAAAAAAAAAAAAAAACACGAAAAACCTTCCCATAACTCCAAACTGCCACTTAACTGTCTCAGCAAAACTCAAAGGAAGTCATCTAAACTAAGTGGAAGTGAATTGAGTGCTTTCGAGTTCTCCCCTCTTCTCTGTTTACTGGCTGTTTAACACAGCTCTACTCACTGACCTACTTACAAGTCAAAAGATACAAAAGAATTTATCAAACTCAGGTGATGAATCCTTTTGCATCTTATAGTTTACTCCAAATTGAGGCCAAATGAAAAATACTGTATGTTGGGCAGCTAAAGAGGAAGGTCTTCTACGGCACTGGATGCATCAAAGCATTCTGGACATGAAGATATTTCTAATCAGGATAGTCTTCTGGAGGGAGTCTTCAGCCAGGGCACAGGTAAAACAGCTATGGAGTGTTTGACTACCTAAAAATGAAAACCCTCCCCCCCAGAGCTTACAATCTAAAAAGAGGACAGCTACCTCCAGGGGGTAAAGGAGAGGGGATAGCAGCAGTGATCCCCTCTGCATGCAGTGTAGTAGTGGATAGTGCTGGGTAGTAAGAGAAAAAGGAAGATACAATTCTGAGAGTGCAGTTAAAGTCTCAGAGGCCTGGTGAATGCCTGATATCATGTTAAACAGAGTTCCAGAGATACAAGAAAATACTAGCAGATGGGAAAATAAGAGACTGATAATGAAGAGATGTTTGCATGTGATAAAGAAAAATAAAAGCATATGGTAAAAATAAAATATTAACTCAATCATAAACATTTAATATATGACAAGGCGTGCCTCTGGATCACAGTCTGTTCAGCTCCAACTGAATAAACACGCTAATCCTACATGGTGAGAACGTCACAGACACAACTACAACTAATGCTATACAAGTTTCTGATTCTGGACAGCTGCACATTTTCACTGCTTGGATTGCAAACTTTACTCCTGGGATTTGTCCAGCACTGCCATACAGTGTACCTTCAGTCACAAAAGTCTACCTGATGCCTCTAGTCACAAAGGCCATCTGACTCCTGGGATTTGTCCAGCACTGCTATACACGGCACCTCCAGTCACAACGGCTACCTGACTCCAGGGGGTTGTCCAGCACTGCTATACACTGCACCTCCAACCACAACAGCTACCCAAGTCCTAGGATTAGCACAGCCCAGCTATACAATGAGCCTCCATTCACAACTGCTACCAGAGTCCTGGGATTTGTCCAGCACTGCTATACACTGCACCTCCAACCACAATGGCTACCTGACTCCTGGGATTGGTCCAGCACTGCCATACACTGCACCTCCAACCACAATGGCTACCTGACTCCTGGGATTGGTCCAGCACTGCCATACACTGCACCTCCAACCACAATGGCTACCTGACTCCTGGGATTTGTCCAGCACTGCCATACACTGCACCTCCAACCACAATGGCTACCTGACTCCTGGGATTTGTCAAGCCCTGCCATACACTGCACCTCCAATCACAACAGCTACACGAGTCTTGGGATTTGTCCCGCCCTGCCATACAGTGCACAACAATTACAGCGGCTACCCGAGTCTTGGGATTTGTCCAGCCCTGCCATACAGTGCACAACAATTACAGCGGCTACCCGATTCCTGGTATTTGTCCAGCACTGCTATACAGTGCACAACAATTACAGTGGCTACCCGATTCCTGGGATTTGTCCAGCACTGCTATACACTGCACCTCCAACCACAACGGCTACCTGAGTCTTGAGATTTGTCCAGCCGTGCCATACACAATGCCATGGGCAGTAGCGCTCCAGGCTACTGGCTCTACATACCTGAGGAAGCGGGCTTGGACCCGTGAAACGCGTTGCCTGTGCAAAAATAAAATTTCCATTTTTTTCCCCTATGAGAATGTCCTTATTGAGGTAAGCCACCTCATTTATCGTTTTTACTGTTGTTTTTAACTCCATTTTATAAACTCCTGGGCGCTTCTTTACACTCATTGTGCTTAGTCAACCCCCCACACCTGTTGAGGGTGGGGTTCAAAAACAGACCATTTTTGAAGCCGTTATAGTCTTTTAAAGAAGAAGCGACCACAGCCAGTCCCAGTCTGGAACAACCTGAGTGGGGACTGGTTCATTATCTCCACCTGCTTCCTGTATTCGGTTGCCCCCAGCAACCCACCTTTGTGATTAGCCCTTTTATCATTATATTGTTTTCAGTGTTACTAACATACTACACCATTTGGGCTCCCGATTTTTGTTTTGTCTCTTTTTTCCAGGGTGTCCCGACACCCCATCCACTGAATCTATGAAAAAAGCATTTGACCGTTTATCTGAAGCTTTTGTCTCCACAGGCTTCAGTCATGGCTGCATGACAGGAATGTGACACTGTTGAAGCTTATGAAAGGCTCCTTGAACTCATGGTCACATTTTTACATTAAAAGCAATGGGGCATCTGTATAGGTTTCAGCTTCACATTGTATTGTGGAGATTTCAGCACAGCATGCATTTTCACCATGTGTCAAAGCCAAAGCCTTCTGATGCAGCCATGGAAAAAGCACCAAGTGTTTCCTAGTAGTGATGCCTAGGTTTCCCATGCACAGTATTTTTCACACTTTAAGAGGAACTTTAACCCAGGATTGAACTTCATCCCAATAGGCAGCCGATACCCATTTTCCCACCCATTTTCCTAACCTCACCCGAGACATTGGTGTGGCTGATATTGTGGTGAAACCCCTCCCACAGTGTGATGTCAGGGCCATAGATTCCTATCTGTGAACCTCATTGTACTGTGGAAAATAACTACTGCTTCTACCTGTTTGCAAGCAGTATCTCCCGGGGTGTGAGTGTGCGAGTGTGTGTGTGTGTGTGTGTGTGTGTGTGTGTATGTGTGTATGTGTGTATGTGTGTATGTGTGTGTGTGTGTGTGTGTGTGTGTGTGTGTGTACGTGTGTGTGTGTGTGTATGTGTGTGTGTGTACGTGTGTGTGTGTACGTGTGTGTGTGTACGTGTGTGTGTGTACGTGTGTGTACGTGTGTGTGTGTGTGTGTATACGTGTGTGTGTGTGTGTGTGTGTGTGTGTGTGTGTGTGTGTGTACACTTGGTGCCATTTTTTTCATGTCTGCCAGTACTAAGGATGATCCCCCGCAGGCTCAGGGTGCATCAAACAAACTAATTACACAGCAGGTATCCATAATTTCTTAAATCTATTTTCTATTTTTTAACTTCTCTCTTTGCAATGTATTGATTTATTCCCCTTCCCCACTATCTTTTGGTAAAGTTCCTCTTTATAGGCCCGTATACAATATGTGATGCAGATCAGGTATATGACCGATACCTTTCTGGTGCCCAACTTTGCATCACCTTGTATGGTTGGATATTAGACAAGACGTGGACAGACTGCTGGAGCCACTGGCTGTGTATTACCAGAAGCTGCACAAAGCTACAGGAAACATTTGCACCAAAATGTTCATTCTATATTTGAAAGTGTCACAGTTTCATTAGATTCAATATTTAAATTGAATCTATTGAAAATAAGGACTAGTATGGCCACCTTAAGACCAGCATTTTAGTAGGTGTGGTTTAGGTCGCTTCAAGCTGGAGTGTTTTTAAATGCAGAATTGTACATGCCTAATGCACATGTACTGCCTGAAACACCCAACTGAGTTCTGACGCCTGCTTACATGCTATGGAGACCTAAGATGCATTGATGAGAAATCTGAACTTCCGGGTTGAATCACTCGGGCACTGGGTTTGTCTACTGTTCTTCATGCTTATCTCTCCTACTTCATGCCATTCCTCTGTGCACCGTCCTACTACCTTCTCCATAGCAGCAGAATGCACTGCTAGAACATACAGAATTCTACCCTGAACTGTTGCCAGAGGAATCGAGCGAGATCCCTGCAGACAACAGTAATGGTGTGTGTGTATGCACCTGTGAAACTTACACCATAGCCTTTAATAGAAGCAAGCATGGATAGGAGTGTTGTTATATGGATAGAAGTTCTGTTTCGTTACTAAGGTACTGTAGATACATTTACAAACTACATGGTGGGCCATTTATATGGATACACCTTAATAAAATGGGAATGGTTTGTGATATTAACTTCCTGGTTGTGGCACATAATGTGAGGGGGGACATTTTTCAAGATGGGTGGTGACCATGGTGGCCATTTTGAACTCGGCCATTTTGAATCCAACTTTTGTTTTCTTAATAGGAAGAGGGTCATGTGACACATCAAACTTATTGGAGATGTCACAAGAAAAGCAATGGTGTGCTTGGTCTTAACGTAACTTTATTCTTTCATGGGTTATTTACAAGTTTCTCTTTGTTTACAGCCATTGACATGTCGTTGAGGTTAATACGTGAGGAGCGGATAGAAATTGTGTTGATGTCTGATGAACGCAGTAACCGGGTCATTGCAGCAGATTTCAATGCAAGACACCCTACAAGACCACCCATCTCCCATGCTACAGTTAGTAAACTGCTTGCTAAGTTTCGTGAAACTGGTTCAGTGTTAGATTTGCCAAAATGTGGACGCATGAAATCTGTCACTAATGAAGAAACATCAGTGGCTGTCCTGGCTTCATTCAGCAAGAGCCCACAGCGTAGCACTCGCCGCATGTCACTGGAGAGTGGCGTTAGTTGAACATCCCTTTGGCGGATATTAGCTACTCACAAATGGCACCCTTAAAAGCTCCAGCTACTGCAGTATCTCAACGTGGATGACCCAGATCGGCGCACTGTATTTGCAGAATGGGCAAAACAAAAAATTGGAACAGGACCCTCAGTTTACACAGAAGATTTTGTTCAGTGATTAGGCAAACTTTTATGTGAATGGTGAAGTTAACAAAACAAACCACCGCTATTGGTCTGACACTAATCCACATTGGATAAATCCCTCCAAGACTGTTGGAACAAAAAAATTGATGGTATGGTGTGGTAAATGGGATACAAAAATAGTGGGGCCATTCTTCATCAATGGAAACCTGAAGGCCACTGGATATGTGAAATTGCTACATGATGTGTTTCCCTCTTTATGCACTGAAGCTGGCACGTTCCCTGAGTTTTTCCAGCAAGATGGTGTACCACCACATTAAAGGTGTCAGGTCCGAGCATTCCTAGATGAACAATTTCCTGGAAAGTGGATTGGTCCTCGTGGGCCAGTTGAATGGCCTCAAGGTCTCCCGATCTGACCCCCTTAGACTTATCTTTGGGCTCATCTGAAGGCAATGGTCTATGCTGTGACGATATGAGATGTGCAGTACCTGAAACTACAGATACTGGAAGCCTGTGCTAGCATATCTCCTGCGGTGTTGCTATCAGTGTGTGAAGAGTGGGAGAAGAGGGTTGCATTGACAATCCAACAATGGGCAGTACATTGAACACATTTTATAAGTGGTCAGAAACTTGTAAATAACTCATGGAAGTATAAAGTTACGTTAACACCAAGCACACCATTGTTTTTCTTGTGAAATTCCCAATAAGTTTGATGTGTCACATGACCCTATTCCTATTGAAAAAACAAAAGTTGGATTCAAAATGGCCGACATGGTCACCACCCATCTTGAAAAGTTTTCCACCCTTACATATACTAATGTGCCACAAACCAGAAGTTAATATCACCAACCATTTCCATTTTATTAAGGTGTACACATATAAATGGCCCATCCTGTATAGATAGAATACTATGGATAGAATACACCATCAAAATCCGTTATGTATTTGTCAAGCTAGGTATGCACCCATAACATTGGCATTTAATGCAGCTAGTATAATCCTTGTATTAGTTCCTGCATACTAGTCACAGGAAAGGGAGGGCTAGCACTGTGAGCCTATGGGTGTGAATGTGTGTGCGTTACACTGACTGCATTGTGAGCCTATGGATGTGTGTGTGCATTACACTGACTGCACTGTGAGCCTATGGGTGTGAGTGTGTGTGCATTACACTGACTGCACTGTGAGCCTGTGGATGTGGGTGTGTGTGTGCATTATATTGACTGCACTGGGAGCTTATGGATGTGTGTATGCGTTACACTGACTCCACTGTGAGCCTATCGGTGTGAGTATGTGTGCATTACAATGCCAGCACTGTGAGCCTGTGGATGTGTGTGTGTGTGTGTGTGTGTGTGTGTGTGTGTGTGTGTGTGTGTGTGTGTGTGTGTGTGTGAGCCTGTGGGTGTGTGTGAGCCTGTGGATGTGTGTGTGAGCCTGTGGGTGTGTGTGTGAGCCTGTGGGTGTGTGTGTGAGCCTGTGGGTGTGTGTGTGAGCCTGTGGGTGTGTGTGTGAGCCTGTGGATGTGTGTGTGAGCCTGTGGGTGTGTGTGTGAGCCTGTGGGTGTGTGTGTGAGCCTGTGGGTGTGTGTGTGAGCCTGTGGGTGTGTGTGTGAGCCTGTGGGTGTGTGTGTGAGCCTGTGGGTGTGTGTGTGTGCGTGTGTGTGTGTGCGCGTGTGTGTGTGTGTGTGTGTGTGTGTGTGTGTGTGTGTGTGTATTACACTGACTGCACTGTGAGCTTATGGATGTGTGTATGCATTACACTGACTGCATTATGAGCCTATGGATGTGAGTGTGTGCATCACACTGTCATATAGTAATGTACAACTGATAGAGTGGTAGTGCAAATGAAAAGATAGTAAGGAACAATGCTTTGGTGTGAGGCTCGGTCCACACTGGGGTCAGATCCCAAATGGCCAGCCGGAGTGAACAGTGCAAGATTTGCCCTAGTGCTCCATTCAAGTCCCTGTAGAGTCCAGTACAGATACATTTCCACTATAGGCTTTTATGGGGACCGCATCTACTTATCTGAAAAACGTGTGCAGGTCAGGGCTTTGCGTTTTTGGTCGCATTGGATCAAATAGCTCCATTTGGCTGATGGTGTAATGGTTAAGGGCTCTGCCTCTGACACAGGAGACCAGGGTTCGAATCTCGGCTCTGCCTGTTCAGTAAGCCAGCACTAATTCAGTAGGAGACCTTTGGCAAGTCTCCCTTACACTGCTACTGTCAATAGAGCGCGCCCTAGTGGCTGCTGCTCTGCTCTGGCGCTTTGAGTCCGCAAGGAGAAAAGCGCAATATAAATGTTATTTGTCTTGTCTTGTCTTGTCCATTGCAAATGCACATGTGTAAACACATCCTACTGATATGAGAGGATCTACATAAAGTCAATTCTGTTTAAACTGAGCTTAAACTAGGAAATGACAGAAGGAGCTGGACAGGAACAGCACTCACTCCACTCAGGTATTTTTCCTTTTCAACAAATCTTTATTTTAGATAAACACTCCTCATACTGCAGAAGTACAATGAGGCAGAGACTGAGCGGAGCTGCCTGCAGCATCGGTTGCTGTAAATCTCCCAGCATGCATTTTATTAGGCATATTTACATGATCAGAAGCTAAACCAGAGGTTTTCACGGTTCCTATAAAAACAAAATCTGCTTACAGGAGGTACTGATGTCTGTTAAGGATATAGGCAGAGGTCAGTTCCTGGGTATAGGTCCGCTTAACACAAACCATCACATTAACCCTTTCCTCACACAAACTATGGATAACTCTGTAGATTAGCATACGTAACCAGCCGATGTTCTTGCATATTAATGTGAAAAGATATTCTAGCAATAGGTCAGCATTAATAATGAATGATTACTGTGGCCATAATCTTGCTATGACCACATAATTTTATCTACAAGGAAACAGATATGGAGTTTTTTTTTCCTGTTCATTGCATCAGGTGGCCAGAATACAAACATGGCATAATGACATAACAGAAAAAGAAAGTATTGGCAGGAATATGAAAGAGGTCTTTGCTCTGAAAATTTAGACCAGGCAGAATGGCCTTTTCAGGCATGAACGTGGTGATGCACACGAGTCTTGTTAATACAGAGCATACTTGTACTAGCACCTGTACAAAGCAGCATTTCTTACATGTAACAGACTAACCCAGCAAGCTCATGGTGAGCCAGAACTCATTGGAGTGTGTAAGGGGCTACAAAGGACCAAAAAGCCCTCTTACTAAAATGTTTTGCAAAACAAAAAGTTTGCCTTCTTAAAAAAAAAAAGGAATTTGCGATCATTCATGTTGGAGTGAGCATATGATGTCTCCCACGATGCATCACTGCTGAATATGCAAATTATCCCTTGTTGTCCATATAAACTAGCCACACCTCCAGAACCACTGGGATGCAATGATGTGTCAGCTTGTTAATTGCACAATTAACAAGCTGACACATCATTGCATTCCAGCAGTCCTGGAGGTGTGGCTAGCTTACAGGGATAATTTGCATATTCAGCAATGATGCATCATAGGAAACTTCTACTCAGGCCTGCGTGTAACAGAGGTAGAATAATCTTCCTTTCAAAAGGTAATAATCTGTGCAGAAACTCCACATGACTTGCAATGACAAGGCTGGTTCATAGATGTGCCAAAAATCTGCACCGATTCATACATCACAGATATGGTGGCCATACACGGTACAATAAAAACGTTTGATTTTCCCGTTTATTCGATCTAAATGATCGAATTGAATGAAAGTTGAAAATATATTTTTTTTTCGATCAAGAAATTCAAACGATTATCCCGTTTTTTTGGGAAAAATGATCGGACATGCTGGAAAAATCTTTATAGTCGATCTAACAGAATAATCGAACTAAATTATCTAATTGAAAAATTGTACCATGTATGGCCACCTTTAGGTTGATAACCGCCCAATCTTGAAAGCAATAGATTGTGTAGTAGCGATCAATGTATCCTCATACCCTTCTGAATCTCTGACTTCATATGCCCAAAGAGTTTAACGATTAGGTAAAATAAGGTAAACAGATCTATTGCAAATATTGACTCATGTATGCTACTTTGACAATGTGGTCCAGAGCAAAAAGCAAGGTACTTTTAGTAATGTACGGTAAATAGCAAACTTGTATTTTAGGTCACTGAAATGGTTTTAGAGTTCACCGTTGCTGCAGGAAAAGTAACAGACAATTATAAGTAGACATTATTTTAATTATATCCAGAAATGTTGATTCACAAAGTGTCTCCTGCTGGTGCCTGACTTGCTCTCTTCCTCGCCTAGCCTTTACTGGAGTGAGTCACCGGGAATGCTTGTCTAGACTCTACTCTGAATGTCATCTCGTCTACACTCTCCTCTAATCGTCCTCTCTTGTATTAGAAACTCTTTTTACACATAATTGCCCAAGTCTAAAGGTGCCCATACACTGCATCGAATTCCTGCCGATATACAGCAGATTCAATCACTGTGATTGAATCTGTTGTTAACTCGATATAAAAACCGCAAACTCTGACCGATCAACCGATTTCCATCCAAAATCGATTCATCCCGTCGATCTGTCCCGGCGGAAAATTTCTCTCGATCGCCGGCGGGTCAGAAGCGCGTCTATAGCTGCATTCAATTGGCCGACGCCCGAAGCAGCATAGCGGCAGCAATATATTACCTCTCCACTGGCGTGAGTCCCCGCTGTCCCTTCTCCGGCTGGCAACATTGAAACAATAGAGCGCCCTCTACTGTTTGAACTTCTGCTGGTCACAGTACGTGACAGGCAGTAAAGAGAAGATGCCCAGCGCAGACAGAAGGAACAGCGGGGGACTCACGCCGGCGGAGAGGTAATGTATTGCTGGGAGCGGTGGGCAGCGGCAGCTCCACAGATTGTGAATCGATTTCAGGCTGAAATCGATTCAAAATCTGTGTGCAGTGTATAGGCAGCCAATAGATCCCTCTGTGATCAGACTAGATCAAAGAGGAATCTATCTGTTGGTCGATCTGGTGGGAATCGACCAGTGTATGGCTGCCTTAAAAAAAAAAAAAAATCTTTCAGTGTGCTGACTTATGATTAGGTCAGTGGATAGAGCTGTGATACACAACAGATAAACAGTAGAAAAGAAGATACGGCATAGCAGAAGGAGTTCATTCCCATTTTCAGATTAAATTACTTGAGTAGAGTTTGGGTGATTTTGAACAACAGAAAATGTCATAACTCTTAAACCAAGGAAACCAAAAAGCAAGCTATTGGTCTGTCCCAGGCGTACTCAACTACTGTATACCGGTTTTTCATCTCAAATATCCACCATTTGCCTCATGCAGTTGGGAGGAAAACAAAACGTAAAAAAAAAAAAAAATGGAAGCTGTCTGTATATATTCGAGTAAATACTACGGTAATTCTGCAAAAAGTCTTCTTGGTAGTCCGCTAAAGGATAAACAAGTGAAAACACAAACAAGTTTGAAACTTTGCTTCTAGGCATACAGTGGAATAAATTCACACAGGCAACAAAAGGAGAAAAAAAACCTGTGGCAACATGAATCACACCATGAGAAAATGTCTACAATACAAATACACACAAAGCAAAAGAAAGGTGGGCACACATGCAGCAAAGCTCTTTTGGGAACAGCTGGTTCAATGACTTTGATCAAATCTGCCTGAAGTCTTTTACATTCGATCAAATTGATTTCAAGACAAAAAAAAAAAAAAAAAATACCACAACTTGAAGCAACAGACAGAAAATCTAGAACGCATTGCTGGCGGCGAGGCAAGCGGCAGGCAGAGTAAGACCGCTGTGCTGTGGTAGTCTCAAAAGATTCTAAGCGGAGGAGATATGTGATGTGAAGCTTAGTGGGGTGCGTGCATAAGACAGTATAATATATATATATATATATATATATATATATATATATATATATATATATATATATATATATATATATATATATATATATATATATATATATATATATATATATATTCCCATCCATTGACATTGACAGACTTCCTGTGGCTGCTGCTGAGGATTGCCAGTCCTGGCAGGCCCCAGCTCCTGATGGGACAGGCTGGAATTTGGAGTTCAGGGAGAACTTGCATGCCAAACTTAACCTCCCTGAGTGCAGGATGTGGAATCCACATGCGAGAGAAAATGAATAAGCAGGCTGTTTCCGAAGAGGTGTGAAGGCTACGCGATACTGATAAATATGTATTCCCTGCTAGTGTTTGAAGCAGAGTGTTCCTTCCTTTGAAGCTGGAAGCCAGTTCTACCACAGAAAAGATCTTCTCTTTTGTGCGATGAACATTTAATTTCACAGGCTTGCCTCTTTGGGCAACAATATAAAGAAGGGGGAATAAAAATAAAACAAAAAATACTACCTTCACTTTTCGGGGGGGGGGGGGGGGGGGGGATTTCAAGCTGAAAGCAGCCCTGAATCAGGAAAAAAAAAAAAAAAAAAAAAAAAGATTTCCAACTAAAGTAAAAGGCTGCATCTGTAGCATCAGTGTTATAAAACCAATCTTTCTCGGCAGCTGCAAGTGTCTCCAAGCACTTTCCTCACGTGACAGTGCTCTGGAGAGGACATTATGGAGGGGCGCTCACAGTGGTATGTCTGCTAGAAACGTTCAATAAAGTACAAATAACCAATTCTGGCTTATCCAACCCTTCCAGGCACCCTTACTATGACTATGGCATATTAATGGGAAGGGCCATCTTGCTGGTCATGCCTGCACTCTGTACAGAACAGGAAGAATTCACCACATTTTTCAACCTGCAGAGCTGCCGCCTCAGCCTGTTATCTGGAACATATGTAAAAAGGAAGTTGCCAAAAACCAGTAAGCCGCGACGCTATTAACGTCTGTACAGAACGTGCCATATTTAATTTGGACCCATGTGTTTTTAATTTGTATTCTTATTTAAAAATAATAATACTAGAGCAATTTTTAATGCCCCGAGTATGCTTATGTTTAGCTAGCCTTTAATGCACATAAACACCTGTACATCTCTTCTGTGAATCCACTCTCTGCTTCCCCACCCATAGTGACCATCAATGTAGAAAACTCTCCAATAACCTCAACTCCTAAAGCTCGCTGTCTGGGGGTAACTGGACTCTACTCTCATTTGAACTACATATTAAACATATTAACTGCCTCCTGCTACTTCCATCTCAAAAATAATTCCTAAATTCGTCCCTTTCTTTCGCAGGAGGCTGCTAAAATGCTAGTACATGCACTAAACATATCCAGTCTTGACTACTAGAACAACCTACTCTGTGGTCTACCAAAAACCAGACTGGCACCTACCTCTTCAGTCCCTACTGAACTATGCTGCTCACCTCATCCACCTATTCTGCTCATCTAATGCAGTGCCTTTCTGCATAGCTCTCCATTGGCTATCTATTACCCAAAGAATCCAGATAAACTTCTCACCCCATCATACAAAGCTTGTTGTCACCTTCTTTCATTTCTTCACTAATCACCAGATACCATTTCACCCAGAACCTTCCCTCCTTCCAGGAGACACTCTCGTCCTCTAGCCTAGTCACCTACTCATCCAGGACTTTTCACAAGCATCACCTCTCTATTGGAATGCTC
This sequence comes from Hyperolius riggenbachi, assembly GCF_040937935.1. NCBI lineage: Eukaryota > Metazoa > Chordata > Amphibia > Anura > Hyperoliidae > Hyperolius > Hyperolius riggenbachi. The sequence continues at coordinate 133,753,562 of NC_090651.1, forward strand.
TCCCACGGCCAGTCCCTCATGCTCCAGGCCTGGAAACCTTCCAATGCTCTCTCAAAACAAACCTGCTCAGACAAGCCTATAATTTGCTATAGGGTAGCATTGGAGGTTCACTGCCTCATCCGCTAACCCTTGTGTCTCCTTCCCTAATGTCTTCCACTACCCTCTAGATTGTAAGCTAGCAAGTGGTTTTTTATTCTTCTGTAATTTATCATATGAACATGCATCGGTATTGGTGAGATCTCAAACCATAACTAATAATAAAAGTGTCATTTAAACAATATGGTTTAAAAAAGTAAATTAAAAAAAAAAAAATCAAGAATGTGTTGCGTACCAGTACATCAAATAAAAGAAAAAAAAATGTACATCCGCAGGAGCTGAATCATTTTTACTGACTAGTCCATACCAGAAATAAAATAGTTTGGATTGGTCAGTTTACAGAACACTGATCCATTCCTTACCTCTGAAATCATTCATATTTGCACAGAGTCCCTGTGACAGTACACTGGCTCTTGCAAGTTCCAGATGCAGCCTGTCTTCCTTGCTGATACCGTACATCCCTGCAGATGATTCACCTTGTGAGTGTTCCCCTGCTGTTTATCTTGGACAGAGATATTAAATTTGATCATGACCTGGAACACACCCAGAACACATTCTCACCCCACCATCCCCCACACTGTGCTCCTAGCACATTCCTGCCGCCCTCTCAACTGCTTCACAGCCCATTACCAAATTGCATATAGTTATATATTCCACTAATTAGGCTCCTAAAATATCATTAACATGTCTCTTGATCATTAGCATAATGTATGAGGCGTCCTTGGTTAGACAGGCCTCGAGTTTGTTAAGTGGGTAATGAAAATTCAGACACAGGGCTTGCAAGAAAGAAATCCCAACATGCACCAGGAAGGAGACCTATGGCATAGGAACGAGTGGCAGGTAAACCTAGCACTGCACACGGGAAGCCATGGCAACTGATGTAAACACATATGCAGCAGAGGAGGACTTATTATTCTTGTATGTAAAAATAGAAAAACTTCTGCTGCACATTGAGGCAAAGGGCAGGTGTAGCAGATAAAGCCTTAGTGCCCCCTTACTACCCCTTTGTGAAAGCTGACTAGGGGATTATGCCATTACGCGTACAATTTCAGTATTGTACTTGCTGCAGTGGTTACATTAGTAAAGTCAGTCATGTCACCCAGAGATCACTCTAGAAAGCATGGAGCAGGTAGCAGACATGGAATTTCCAGAAGGAGAGCAGCCATAACTGTAAAGCTCCTCCCTGTACCGCTGAGTTTAACACTTTGTGGTCAGCACTGCAGCTCAGTAGATACTATTCATTATAAGGCTGAGCTATCACTGCAGTTCTGGACACAAACCTCTCTTACAGATTGTCTTTAAAAACCAGGAAGCTGGACTAGGGATTTTAAGCACAATTCTAGTAAAAAAAAAAAAATTATCCCAGTTTAAATATCAACGTGCAATCAAACCAGTCTATAGTATTCTTATGACCGATGACGTATACATGTTCTCGATCTAGGCATCGACCAATGTGTCAGCTGAACAAAACAAATCTCCTCATGGTGGAATAGTGTATGACCAGCTACAGTGAAATAAACAGAGGGGGTGAAGCCCCTACTATATAGCAAGCCGCATTTCATATGAGCAAATATATGCCAGGCACATATACAATAGCGTAAAAAAGAGATAAGACTCTTAAAAATGCTCATACTCACGATTATTTAGATGATGTTGATCCCTCTGACATGTCGATCTGAACAGCACAGCTCCCCCCCCCCCCCCCCCTCACCGGCATGACAGCTCAATGGGACAAAAAGAAAGTCAGGACAGCAGAATTCAGGTTAAAAAAATGCAACTAGGTTCCCCAGGGCTCCATGAAATAGAGTACGACCCTCCCCACAGATCAACATGACATCGTGTCGCCCCTTCCATGCCTGGAACACGGCATTAAGAAAACACACTGGGGCACGTGTTAGAACTCGCACAGCAGGCCTTGTGCATCCACAACTCCTTTTCAAAAATGCATATTCAAGTATGCAAGAGCCTGGCGATTCAAAGCAACTGCTCAGGGCTTGCTCAAACAGCTTATCCATGCACTGTGTAACTACCTGCAGTGATACTTCCATAAATTTACATGCCGAGGCCATCAAATGAAATGAACAGCAGCAATACCAATCCTATGAAGAATACTACAACAGAGGTAAAGTATAAACATTATCATCACAATCTATAGCAGACCAGACATGACGTACTACATTGTACATTGGGAATTTAATGGCAAGAATCTGTGACAGTTTTGGTTGTCAGTCAGATGTCTATACAGCCTTCTCCTGTCTTCTGCGCCCATCAAAGAGCAGGTGACAATTGTCTGCAGGAGAATTTTTGGGGTAAGCCCCTATTGACCCCTCCTCTCTCCATAGTACAGAACCAAATATTTCCGATTGCCCGTTTTAGTTGACAATACTATTTAGGGCTTGATTCACAAAAGAGTGCTAACTGTTAGCACGGCCGTTTTCGCATTGTGCGCGATTGCGAATTTTCGCGCGAAACGATAACGTTTTCGCGTGCAAACGCGAATTTTACCGCAAAATCGATATCGTTTGCGCGTGAAAATTCGCGTTTGCGCGCGAAAACGTTATCGTTTAGCGTGAAAATTTGCGCGAAAAACGGCCGTGCTAACAGTTAGCACTCTTTTGTGAATCAAGCCCTATGTCTGTACATTAAGGCATCGGTTTAAAATGTGTATACAATAGAGGTGGGACAAATCCAACATTTCCTTACATCCATAATTTTGAGTTTGGAACATTTATTATGCTCCAAATGTATACTAGACCATTGCTTGCCACATTTTGGTAAGTTACAGGCACAAATTTTATGAAAATGAATTAAACCATTTTTTTTACACAGAAATCTCCTGCAAAAACTGAGATAGGGTGTATGTGTGTATTTATACTTACTTTCCTCCAGCTCCAAGAGAAGCGTGGGATCCCTCGCTGTCCTCTTATAATCACCCTCGTATAATCACCTTAGTACTGCGCAGGCTCAGAAGTGCACGACTGCCCTGGCTAGATTACCAGGGGGATTAACAAGAGAACAGAGAAGCCAGTGAGGGACCCCATGTACTTATTAGGGCTGGAGGAAGCCCAGGTAAGTATAAATACACACATACAGCCCATCTCAGGTACACTTTAAGGCGTTTGAAACACTGCTTGGTTGTTATTGCCCTATACTTTGTGGGGAGATTTTCTCTCAGTTTCTGTCCCTGGGATGTTCAAGGACATCTAAGGGACGGTTTCCACTTGTCAGGATTTCTGAGCGTTTTTCTGTGCAGAAAAAATCTGCACGGCAGAGCCCCCAGAATTTGCATACCGCAGACCGCTATGCAAATCGCTTACAATGTATTTAATAGGAAAAACGCATGCGGTTTTGGCATGCGATATTTACCGCGATTTCGGATGAAAACAATGTAAAAATCACACAGGCACTGACATGGTTAAAATCACATATACACTAACCTATGCGAAATTGCAGTAAAAATCACATGCAATTTCGCTCCCGCATGCGATTTCGTCAGCGGGCAATCCGCGGCGATTCCGCACCGCACAAGTGGAAACAGGCCCTTAGGCTTGAATATGAACCCTGCCCAAAGGAACAGGAAGTGAGAGAAATCAGTGGGAATAACCTTGTGCTAGGAACTCACCCATAGCCACTTGCAAATATGAGTTCAGATATATTTAAATACTGTACAAACCTACAAATCTTTACAACCATACACTAGGGAAATCTGTATGCTTCTACATGATATACAATTATAACTTCTTTATACTACAAGGACAATACGCAGATGCCAAGCACTGCCGATTGTTACATAGAAACACGAAATCCAAACAACATCCCAACTGTAAGGCAATCTTGCTGAAACTGCAGGTAGCGGATGATTTGCTTACTTCTTCAGTGCACATTCCATTCCAAGCCCCTTTATACTATGTCCCTCAAGCATTCCAGCTCAGATTACACTTATTTCATATTCATAGATTGAAAAAAAAAATGCAATAAGTTTCCATTGTGTCCTTTGACTCGAGTAATCTTTAGCACTGCTCGCCAGCTCCATCAGGTAAAGTGCTATGACGACATACATTACATGCTTTCTGAGCACCTTTTACTTGCCAACCTCTGCAATTAAGCTTCCTTTTGACTTCTATACACCAATAAAAGCAACATTTTTCCCTGCAGGATACACCAAGTGGCTATAAAAAGTTTGCACAGCTATGTATAAGAAAACACAGACAAACAGTAAGTAATATAATGCGTTATAATGGATCACATTCTGTCTTGGAGGTTAGAGCAGAGGGTTCACAATGGACGTGCAGTGAGACTTGGCACTCTGCCGCAGTCAGAAAAGTCACAATACGCTAATGCATCACTACTGTGAGGGTGCAGCTAGCAGAATGCTCCACAACAGGCAGACTGTACAACTCTAACACAATGGGCTGCAAACAGGATTATTCAGGAAGACAGAGTGCGATCAGCTGTGATGGTGTTCTGTGATGTAACTCAGCAACCAGTCTTCACTTACTCACTCCACCGTAACCTGACATCACTAAACTGAAACTAATATTAAAGTCCTTATGGATGGTTTACACAGTACCAACATGTGCGTTCAGGAGGACACATGGGGATAAAACGTACATTAAAACCTGACTGCATGAAAATGTCTGAGCTCGCAGGATAAATGCGCGGGGATAAAGTTCTGCCCTGCACGTCTACGGAGGATAGTGTTCCACCTTGCTCGTGTGCAGGGGATATAGTTGTGCCCTGCACATGTGGGAGGATAAAGTTCCACCCTGCTCGTGTGCAGGGGATAGAGTTCCACCCTTCATGTGTACGGGGGATAGAGTCCCGCACTGCCCATGCACAGGGGATAGAGTTCTGCCTCGCACATGCCGGAGGATAGAGTCCCGCACTGCCCATGCACAGGGGATAGAGTTCCACCCTACACGTGCGCAGGGATAGAGTTCCGCACTGCCCATGCACCGGGGATAGAGCTCCGCTATGCCTGTGCACGGGCGGTAGAGTTCCACCCATCCTGTGAGCAGGGGATAGAGTTCCACACTGCCAGTACACCATACAGCACAACATAGTTTTCCTTCCTCAATACAGAGTCTCATGCAGTCACTACAGTATATTTACAGAGGGTGCATTACAATGTACTGTACACAAATACATACTATCACAGTCTTTTCATGCAGGCCATGGCTCCATCATTACGTTAATGCAGAAGTGAAAGCCCCTTTTTGCACTAGTGTGTATGTTCAATACAAAGGCGTACTTCTAAAGAAAGAAGATTTCCAAGCAGGGTAGGAGGAGCGTAAAAAATTCAGCCACATCTGTTTCTTCCAAAAATGCTTTCAGAAACTTGGAAGCAGATGGTTTATAATTCCAGGACAGACTCTTGAGCCTTCTGAATTCCTGGAATGTCTAACAATAAGAAGCAACCAAGAATAAAGTGAAGAGAAGGGAACAAAAGTGTGTGGGTGAATCCACTATCCGAGCAGCAGGAAGGCAGGGAAGCAGGGAGATTTTTTACAAGTTATGAAATGTAAGCAAGCATCTCATGAAGATGATCCAGTGATAAAGACTTACCATAAATGCTCAAACCATTCAACTGGACTGATGGACAAATGTTTATCAGCTACGGCGCTCCAGATTATTATCACATAGCAGTTTGACTTAAAACAAAACTATATGTTCCACATCTGTCCAGAATGTAGATACAAGTGTGGTACACATGCGATAACCACTGACATTCTATACATGCGGATGGCTAGGCTGGATAGTGTGCTGCCTAAAGTGACACTGAAGTGAAAAAAAAAATATGATATAATGAATTGGTTGTGCAGTACGGATAATTGATAGAACATTAGTCTCATATTTTTATTTTCAGTTATATTTTTTTTTATAACATTGCATCATTCTCTAATATTTGCAGTTTACACACCACACTAAGCATTCTAAATGATTTCACAGAGCAGGCTAATGACCTTTTGAACTTTCCTCTGCAAAAAAACAAAATACAGTGACAGAAAGTTGAGATAATAAGCTTAAAAAGACAGCTCTGTCAAAGTAGGAGAGTTCAGAGAAGCTCCTTTGCATAGATAACAACTGGAATTTTTTAACTCTTCCTGTACTGGACATAATATTAGACTTATATCTCAGCTGCTAATGTTTTATTTCTTAAATGTACTACACATACAACTCATTATCTCATAAGTTTATTTCCACTTCAGATTCCTTTTATGGGGTCTGCCTCTGACACAGGAGACTAGGGTTCCAATCTTGGTCTCTTCCTGTTCAGTAAGCCTGCACCTATTCAGAAGGAGACCTTGGGCAAGACAAACTAACACTGCTACTGCCCACTGAGCTCACTCTAGTGGCCGCAGCTCTGTTGCTTTGAGTCTGTCAGGAGAAAAGCATGATATAAATGTCCTGTTTCTTGTCTTTTGCAGTCCTTTCATTAAAACGTTGAGACCCTTACCATGCCAGAATATACAGCTGACAGGATCCACTGCCAATCAGGAGCCAAGGCCTGACATTTCATCAAGTGAATGGCAATGGGTTCCAGTGTCTGGAAAATTAGTGCAATCAATCTGTGAACTGGCTTATAGGAAAGTATTGCAGTCTTCAACCTGCCCATTTTCAATCTGCTATCTGGACCATCAACATGCAGAGCAGCAATATAGTGGATCCCCCTAAATTGGCCCTAGACTACGATACATACTTGGCTATGATACATACATAGACGTATGACTATGGTAGGGATTAGATTGTGAGTTAAGTGACAAGACCATATACTATGTGCAGCGCTGCGTAAGATGTCAGCGCTATATAAATACTAAATAATAATACTGAGCCCTGGATCACAGAGCAAGCTCCAGCATGCCTACCCAAATCGAATAAGAATCCGTAAAATGGTGTGTCCATGATCTCACAAAGTATCTTTTTAGGATTTTTTTTTTTAATAAATAATTTGTTTCCATTTATAGAACATTTGTAGTTCCTTACTTGTATACCCTACTCACTCTGGTCTCATTCATACAACCAATAACACGAAAGTGAACTGCACGTTTGTGACTGGCCTGTGTGCCAGTAGAAGAGACATACTAGACACACCAATATGATCCATGTGAAGTTCCAGGTCAGGTCTGCTGGAACACGCCATCACTGAGCCTTCTGACCAGCTGAGGCACACGTTTCAGGCTGGGCATGAACAGGTCTCCTCACTTTTAACCCATGATGGAATGACAACATGGGGCCTATTTATGAACAGCATTTATAGTGTGAACTGTTAGCTTGCATTGATGTGGCAGGGCACATGGCTAGTGTATAATCTCCACAAAAACAGCTTTACTGCCTTACCAGTGGCAAAGCCTATAGGCCACAAAAGAATTTGTGACTGGCAAAGAAAGCAAATGCAAACCTATTGAGGTGGTACGCTAAAGTGTTTAGTTGTGATTCTAGCAATGAGCAGTTACTGGGGGTAAGCTGTAAGTGGCAATCTATAGCCGCTTTATAAATCCGTTGTTTGCTTTATTCATACAGGCCAAATACACAGCGCACATATTTTCAGTTTAGCTCAGCTGACCACATCTATACATTCCCCAAACCTATACAACAGATGAAAAGCCACTGCAAAAATGTGTGTGCTGCAAAGCATGCAGGTCATTTGGGAAGCTGAACTGATGCCACTTATAGGGTTGTTTCAGCCTGCTAAGGAGTGTGTCTGGCAGTCCTAAGCATCTACATCTGGCTCTGAAGCCAAGCATCAATCTACACAATAGTCACACTCCCCATGGTGTTCAATAAACACTATTAGCAAGGCCTTATCAGCTCAATTCACCATATGACATACTGAAAGCAATACTAAATGCAATGTGATATGAGCTCGCCACAGCACAGGTTCTCTACCTTTGGTACACTTACCCCAGGGGGGCCTCAACTTGCTAAAGTTAATTTCATCACAGCGGTTAAGAGATTTAGGGGTCAGTAAAATCATATATAAAAAGATCTGAGTAAGTGGTTATTGTAAAGCACAGGGAAATCTTTGGAACGCATTCATTTATATACTGTGCTCTTGGAGGAGACCCTTGTCGGTACACTTGTTTTGCCATTTCTACTTCTAAGATGCATGAAGCTGCAGAAACTTTGCATTTCATGGACTATCCCTACTGGTAAGGGTCGGCCCACACTTGCTTAAAAAACGTACCAGTTTAGGATTTTTAAGCTCTGCTTAGCGTCGCCACTGTGAGGTAATACTCACGTGTCCTACCACTGATCGCTGCCACTCCATCCCTCATACCCAGCGTCCCGCAGAAGCATGGAAGTCTCCGTTAGGCTGCAAAAGACCAATGGGAATCCTCATCAACAGGGAAAAATTGTCATTGGTTCATGATTGACCAATGCTCCCTGTTGCTATGGAGAATTGGCCTAACGCAGCATATGTAAATCCCCATGGCCTGGTGGCCTCCGGGCAGAGTCTAGACGGTCCAAGCAGCGGCGGGACAGGTGAGCGCTGATGCGTACGGGCGGACGTGATTGAAGCATACGGGGCAAAATTGTTGCAAGAGGACTAGAGCGGATTTGCATCCGCTCTAGTGTGAACCGGCCCTAACCTCTGAAAACACTACAGTTGTATGGCTGCACCGCTTTATTTTTCCAACACAAGCATTGACAAAGAGAAGATTGTACTTTAGGACAAAAGCATTAAAACATTGTTTATCATCAAAAGCAACTTTGCCTATATCTTCTAGAAGTGCGAAAAGGAAGGGAAGGAATATATACGTGTTTGTACACACACACACACACACACACACACACACACACACACACACACACACACACACACACACACACACACGTTAAATTGCCATATGCGCTAAATAAACAGAAACTGGATTAAATGCAGAGCAAATACTGTTTCATATACACAGTAAGTACTTGTGAACACAGTATGGATGAGATTCTTGAGTGCAGGCTGCTCTGCACATGGTGACATTATCCAGGCACAGCTTGTGTGACTATGTCTTAACATGGACATTATTGTACAGGCACAACACTACTGGACTATAACATAAATCAGGATATACTGACTGGATAGTGAGTCATTAGAGAAGCACAAACAAGGCTGATCTGACACACATGATTTCACAACGCAGACACAAGATAACCTATAGGCACACAAATTAAAAAAAAAAAAAACGCATACAAATGCTTGATGTCCCTCATCCCTCTGTATCAGTATAGCTGATAAACAATGTAGTGTAGTGACAGGCGGGCATACAGGCACACAGCGGAAGGCTTGAAAGCCATAGATGTGCAATCCACTTTAAAAAAAAAAAAAAAAAAAAAAACAGAAGATAACTTGACTCTCAACACAGCAAGCAGGAGATAGACTTTCTCAGGCTTCTTCAATACTCACGTTATTTATTCAGGAAACAGAAATACAGATAGTTCATCATATCCTAGCCACGCCAATCTTCATGTTGCGTTACAAGCTTCTTGATTAAACTTCCTGCTGAAGTCAATCAGGTACCTTCTTTCTAACCTACGTTACACTAGACTACCTATGTACAGCATACATTATATCAGATTACATATAGAATGAAAAATACTTAGAGGTTCCAGTCAGTATTGAAGCATAGCAGGAATCAGAGAGAGAGCCCCCTTTTCCAGCTCGTCCGGCTATTAATACCGACCAGGAAAGAGTTAACTGTGATCTCATCTTCGCCATCCCCTAGATCAGACTATTGGTGGACCCCCTCGTGGTGTCATCATACACACCTACTCGATTAATATTCAATGAGGCTTTTGACATACATACAAGAATTTGGTGTTTAGTAAATATGGCTGATGTTTATTGTTCTAGTGGTGTACATGCACAGGTCAGGGAGACCTGTGGCCTTGTCCATAGAACAGCTTCTTGGTATGTTCTAGTTCTGACAGAACTGAAGATTTTCTCTCTAAGAGAAAATCCCCGTAAAGGGCAGGTCTGCTCCCCAAGCCTTTTTGACTAACTCAGTCCAAATAACTGAGGCCTACTTAAATTATAACAGCGGGATGCTGGAAAGGTTTGGGTCAGGAGCCTGTTTTTGTTGCAAATGGCAGTACTGCTCTATAAAGGTGCTTATGTGCTGAGCAGGCACACATTCCGCTCTACGGCAGAGGTGTGAATTTGGAAAGGGCATTTTACTAAGTGGCAAAGTAACCAGATCAGAATCAGGTAGCAATGCTGCATGTGACAGGAGCAAATATGGCAGTTCCCCATCTACATATACTGCATGGTGAAATGTCAAGCAAAAACATCTTAACTAACTGTGCAGCACAGTGGCGTTATGGCCCATACTCACGGGCTACAATTGTCGCGCACGTGTTGCGGCGACAGGTCGCCCGTGAGTATGAGGCACAACATGGGCGCGCACCCTGAACCGTCGCTCGTCGCTGCTGTCGCCAGCGACAGCAACCTCTATAGAGAACACAGAGCTTCCGGCAGGGGTGGGGGGGGGGGGGGGGGGGGGGGGGGGGGAGGGGGGGAGGAGGAACGTCGGCGACAGCTTACGTCGCACCGCTGATCCCTCTTCCGCCTGTGTACGTGGAGGGACGTGGCGACGAGCTGTCGCGCACATGCTCCCGTGTGCTAGCGACAGTGCAGAAAAGTTGCCCGTGAGTATGGGCCATAACAGTTCGCTCTCTCACCTTGCAGTGCTGGGTCCCCGGTTCCAATCCCAGCCAGGGAACTATCTGCAAGGAGTTTCTATGTTCTCTAAATGGGTTTCCTGAGCACTTTGGTTTCCTCCCACATCCCAAAAACATGCCGATAAACTAATGGGCTTTCCCCTAAAATTGACCCTAGAGACTATGATGGACATTTGACTATGATAGGGATTAGATTAGGAGCCCCTCTAAGGAGCAAGACTACATATACAGAGTGTACAGTGCTGTGGAAGATGTTGGTGATATATAAATACTAAATAATCAATCATTAAGTTAATGATTGTTTCATGTGTACATATGAGACAACTAGAGCACAATACTCATATCCTACATAATGATAACTTCTATAAAGGAGAACATATCGCTCTCATAAGCCTTTCACAGGAAAGGGGGCTGCCGGTAAAGTGCTTTGTTTTCGTTCTGCACAGTGGGCCATTTAGTGTGCCCTCGTATAAAGAGGCATATATAGGAGACAGCATTTCTTTTGTGTTCCATTCTTTAGTGGCTGGCACAGCTGGAATACTGATCTGATGCCTGAGGGATCGGAGCTTCTCCATGGCTGTTCTCTGCATGTATTAATAACAATATTATAGTGTTAATAAAACACTCAGCCCTCACAATGAGTGTTGCAGAGAGCCTATTAGCATAACAATGCAGCGTCGGGAGCTGCCTCTCTCCCAAGCCCCATTATCCAGGCAGATTCTATACATCAGACTGCGCTCTTGATCTACAGAATTACATCGTGCGAGAGCGCAGGCAGCGACTCCTACTGAGTCCTAACCACAGACTAGGAACTAAATGAGGGGCTTAGGCCTCACCATTTCTGCGTATGTTGACTAAATGAAAGCTCTGGATTTAGAATATCTAAAGAATCTCCATTTTTATTCCATTCCTTTTAAAAGCCACAAAAGCTCCATTTTTAGTCTGCTGTGTGACTAATAGAGCAATCGCAGGGTGCACAGAGTTTGGATACGCCACATGGGTGATGTCATGAAGGAACAGGAGGCCAGTGCTGTGAAGAGGAAAGAGTGGAGACAGGCATTCTGCAGCAGACATGGGAAGTGAGGATAAATAACAGTCCAGTTCCTGACAGAGTGATGGGGGACTCCAGACTCCTGACAGACATATGATGGTTCTTTCACTCAAAGAGCAACACTTGGGGTTTCAACAAGGACAGTAACAGGAGAGCTTAAATAAAACAGAGCATCCAAATGCAAACATCTGTAGGTGAGGCTTTTTTCAACTCAAAATCCTGCTTCAAAAATCTGTCCATATAACTTCTTCAGCTAGGTAGCTGTGGGTCGACAGCAGGTCACGGCTTAGGTCAGTGTAACAAACAAGCTATTCAAGCTGCAAGAAGGCGGGGCAGTGCAACCCCAAATGGCACCCTGCTGCACGCATACACACATACACCACACAACACACACACACACACACTACATTTTTATCAGTGTGTTACATGCAGAAAGACAGAAAGATTGTACTAGTGTCGCCCAACACCACTGATATTGTCAGAGATTCATCGAGTTGAATTGCTAAATGACAAAGCTCTACTGTTCCACTATTTTAAGCCCTGCAGTGTGGCACCTCTCTCTATTGACGACCCTCCCACACACACACACTCCATAGAAGAGGAAGCAACCAGTGTGACTTTGTGTAACTGACTGTTTCAATCCTGCCCCATAGAGCTATATTAATCCATGCTATGCAATGATGAGGATCAACCAATCCGGAACAGTCTGTATGCACGTTGGATTACTTTGGATCTGTAATATTAACAAGTTGACACATCATTGCATTCCAGCAGTTCTGGAGGTGTGTTTAATTATCAGGGACAATAAAGAGATGATTTGCATATTCAGCAGTGATGCCTTGTGGGACACCTCAGAAGCTCACTCCAACCTGAATTATCGCAAATACCTTCTGTTTAAGAGGGCAAACCTTTGTTTTGCATTACATTTGAGTAAGGAGGCTTTTTGGGCTCTTTCAGCCCCTTACACACGCCTAGGAGTTCTGATTCACCATGAGCTTGCTGGGCAATCTGCAACTCTTAAGGGGCCCATACAATTTTCTGGCCGACCGATCGATCCCGATCGATTGCAAATCGGTTGGCCAATCGACCGATCGATGGCCGATTTCGCTCGATTTCGATGGATTTCCATCGAACTGGCAGGGTGGAAAATTTAGGTCGATCTGATGAGATTGCTTATCAGTTTGCATTGGCCTTAATGGAAATCTGATGGCAAAAAAATGCCATCAGATCGAATTTCAATAGATTTCAAACTGAAATCTATTGGAATTCTATCCTGGTAAAAAATGTTCTAAAAACGCATCAGATAGATCATCAGATGCATTTCTTATCTATCTGCTGCCAATCTGACGAGTGTATGGGTACCTTTAAGCTTCATACTCACCGGGGCTGTGGGGCACCGCTCCCGCGACATCCCCTTGACAACGGTCGTCAGTGATGTCTCTTCCTGTAGGCGGGTTAAAGCGAAGGTCACGCAACGTACATGCCGGCGTGATCGAGATTTCCGCGATTGTGGTACTTTGCGTGGCGTCAGGGGTTTCAAAGATCCTCCGTGTCGGTCCATCCTCAGTGGCACGACATTCGCGATCATGCGCCTGTACCCACCTTACAACGTCGTTTAAAAAATGCCAGTCGTCAGTAAGATCGTTGGGAAAATCGCAAGGTGGGTACGCAGCTTTAGTTTGTGTAAAGGATTTCCACAAACTATCAGTAAAGATCTTTCCAGGCAACAATCATTGAAAGTGTGTATGTAGCTGAAAACAACTGAGCAGGTACAATAGAACTGTACAGTAAAAAAAGGAGGTATTTGACATAAGCCAATTAAGATGCTTTAGACAGGTGAAAACTCTGCCACTTTGTGCACACAGGACTAGAAAAATATTTGTGGCTGGATTTGGCTTATGGCTGGGTTCACACCATTACTGAACAACATTTTCACGATTTTCTTATAAACTAGAAAACTACAGGATAACGCCAGCAAAAAGAAATACAAAACACTGATTTCTATCTCTGCTCAGCATCATGTGTGGTGGACACCCCCAGGGGAAATTCCAGGCAAAACTAGGCTCCACCAAATGCACGTTCACATTGATACCGCAAGTTTTAATTTCTGACACTTGTCCAGTTGTTCCTGGTTTATAGTGTGAAACTAACCGTACAACAAACTAGAACTGAAAATAGGGTACATTTAAGGGCTGTAATTTTATGTGTGTATACAGCAGCCATGACAGCCTGATGCAAAATCTGGTTCATTCAGCTCCCAGAGGAGACATTTAGTTGTTATTTGCACTTTTCAGCACAGAGGTCTTTATGCAGGCAAAATAGCATGCTTGCCTTCTACTTGCTTTTCATAGGAGCTGCATGTGACTGCCTCATTTGCATTGATAAAAGCACTGTTTTTAACTTTTGACATGCAAAAAGAAAAAAATGAAACAAAAAGTGAACGCAGGTAAGGAAGTACTACATGTTCTTATGTTTATCTCATGTCACATGAGATAGTTCAGGTATGCGCTAAGACAGCTATTCTTCATGACCTTTGATTTTGCTCATTTACATTACCAATAAGCCTTGGATAATCAATTATACAGTACATGCTTCCATACACATTAACAATTATTAACCACTTGCCGACCGCACTCATACCGTGCGGCGGCAAAGTGGTAGCTGGAGGACCAGCGACGCAGATCTGCGTCGCCAGGTGCCTCCCTAATTAATCAAGAAAGGCAGCTCGCGTGAGCGGCCGTTTCCTGTTAGATCACGGAGCGGGCCTCCGTGAATAGCCTGCGAGCCGCTGATTGCGGCTCGCAGACTAAATGTAAACGCAGGAGACATTTGTCTCCTTTGTTTACATTGAACGGCGCTGCTGCGCAGCAGCGCCGTAAGGCATATGGGCGATCCCCGGCCAATCAGCGGCCGGGGATCGCCACCATGTGACAGAAGACATCCTGTCACAGGCTGCACAGGACGGATAGCGTCCTGTGCAGCCCCGATCACCAGGGGGGACAGGTAGGAGAGGGAGGGGGGGAATTTCGCTGCGGAGGGGGGCTTTGAGGTGCCCCCCCCCCACAAACCTCAGGCAGGCAGGCAGGAGCGATCAGACCCCCCCTGCACATCATCCTCATAGGGGGAAAAAAGGGGGCGATCTGATCGCTCTGCATGCACCCTGATCTGTGCTGGGGGCTGCAGAGCCCACCCAGCACAGATCACAAAAAACAGCGCTGGTCCTTAAGGGGGGTAAAGGCTGGGTCATTAAGTGGTTAAAGATGGCCTAAATCAAACCATCAATTTCCCAGAATGCACAGCTACAGCTGGTGTGGAGTCTGATCAGATGTATACAGATGCACTACTATACTAGGATAATCATGTTCCAGTACTGTTGCCCAACTCTCTTGTGGAACTTTCCCTTGTTCTTCCCCCATAGTAAAATTACAATACCTTGCATTGTCAGATGATTTGCTTTTGTACAACTGCTAAGAGGCAAATCCTGGCCCAAACATGTTTTCGCCCTCCCTAACTCTTGGCCGGGAACCAGCTTTGTGGACCATCACAAACACTGCACAAACTGACCGGCTGAGTGAAGGGAAGCCAAGTAAACAGCAACCTCTCACACAGTGAATCTTTCATACACAAATTTTAGGTCCCATTATTCAAAATTCAAATATAATATACTGACATCCTTGCATTAAATTTTCATACAACAAACATATTTACACTTTGTAAAATAGAGCCCAATTCCAAGAATTTTTTCTTCCTCCCTCAGAGAATGGAACATTTTCACACACAGGATTTCACCAAAAGAGCTTGCTAGCCAGGTACATGCCCACTTTCCCACCTTAGTTTAAAAACACCCGCTGCATTGACTTTAGCAGTCCACAGAGTGATGTCCACACATGCAGGTAATAGTTTGGTAATACACCGAAGCAAGTTGCATCAATTCACAAGCCGGGTAATGTAGAAGTCTCACCAGTGGAGTAAGTCCCTGCAGAAAGCTGTGATTCTTCTCCTGGTCTGCATGAGACGTTCCTGATTCCTATGACTTTGCATGTTAATGATGCCCAATCGACGGCAAAAACTATCGAAATCCGAATCGAGCATTGGAAATAATTGAATCGATGCGAATCGACTGCAAAAACGAACACAAAAACGCATCGTGTGTATTCAGCATTAGATGTGCATGCATGCCACTAGAGGGCTCTCTTCTGTGTATCAGTATATAGATCTGCACATCTAAAGGGATACAGGAAAGCCTCTCTGAAGGCCAATTTATCCTGCGAGACTGTGAGTCTCATGTCCTGCCCAGCAGTGCATCAAATCAAATTTGGTGAATAGCAGGAGGTGAAGGATCTTCCTATTGGCTGTCTGCTTTAGCCTGTAAATTTTATCACAAGCTGATTGCTAGTTATCACAGGTCAGAGCTGGTCTTAAATAAATTATGGAGCAGGAGTAATGCGAAGACAAAGCAGACCATACTTATTGAGGGGAATGTAATGGCAAATTGTGAAGAGCTACCACCCCATCCAACTGTTTATTCCTCAGCATCACTCAGCCTGAGAACCAAACATGTCTCGATACAGTACAAAATGTTATTGTAGGTTTATGGGCACCCAATACTTCTATTTTTTTTTTACTGTTAATGTTTGTTTTTTTTCTGCTAAGAAAACAACAATTCAAAAGCTTCCCATTTTGGTTTTGAATATAAACAACTAAAAGCAGGGTAATAGTACAGATCATTATGGTTTTTTGAGGAGATCACACTGATAAATATTTCCTGTTTCATGAAAAATACTTGGAATCTGACTGTTTCTGTATATTTGTTTTGTGGTCATTAGCATGACTGACTAAGATCATGGGGAAAGGCCACACATTATGCAATGGTGGCAATGTTGTCTGGGCACAGTGCTCTGCCACTGGAATTACCCACAGGAAGTTTTTGGCTACAGGAGAGGTTCTTGCCTCAAAGTGAACGCTGAACCTGAATGAAATTCTCTTGTGATAAGCAGTTGAAATCTGAGGACAACTAAACTTCTGAATGCAGCGTGAAAGAAGATGAACAGGAAACGGTTAAGGGATTAGACTTTGTGGGGGAGTTGAAAGGAAAGTTTTAGCAGGCTTGGGTTCTGTGTTCTTTCTGCTGCAGACTTGGAATTTGAAAGCTCTATAAATTGAGACCTGGCCATAAAAGCATGACAGAAAAGTTCAGGAAAGGGTTATGCTTGTCCCGTCTAGCAACACAACAGAGCCACGTTGCATCTTTCTTAAGATCCATACCCACAACACAATTTTTTCAGCGATCTTTTCACAAAATTACCATTTTGGCAATATCGCGTGACATTTAACAAAAATTAATGAAATGATGTCCAGCAATGGCAGACTACCTGCGACAATCGTTTGTTTTGAACAACTGCCATGAAGGAGCACTTTGTGAATGATTGCGTCGATCACCATAGACCCCCACACTAATTATTGCGATCGCTTAAAGTCTTGTTCACGTCCATCGTTACTGTACTGCTTCTCCAACTCTTTGTTTTTTTTCAAGCGCTAAAAAGTTACTTTAAACAGAAGATGACAAATTATCTCCATTTTATGCATGGGATGCCTTCACATGATTTATATGAGGTTATTTTCACATAATGTTTTGTGCTGTTTTGTTATTCTATGTAATTATTTAAATAAAAGATTTTACAAGAAAAATTATCTCCAAGATGAAAGTTTAGGAGAAAATTGAATTGAATTAGGGTTAAGGTGTGCATCATCCACATTATTAGAAGTAAAAAGTTACACTGTGCCATAACACACTTTCCTGTATATCCACACCAAGAACTAAAACTATGCAACTTTTACCCAAATAGAGAACAAAAACATTTCTAAAGTAAGTATGCATAAAACACTAGTATGGCAGGTTTTCTAAAAAGTTTCAATCTGTTATTGTTTTGTTTCCCCTATTGAGAAAACAAAAGTGAGAAGAATTCTGAACAGCTAAACACAGACAGGGATAAAAACGTGACAAAAGTACTATATCGTTCTCATGTGACTATTATTTTTCTTTTTTATTTATTGCTGGTTGACTCACTGGAGAATTCTCCATCCATTTCCTGTTCTGGCGACTTCACTTACTGGCAAATTTGAAACTGCTGTAAAATTTTCACCAATAAGAAGAAAGGCCACATTAAAAAGGCTGACTAAGAAGGTTATATGCATTCACAGATTTCCATACCAAAAGGTACCAGCTGGGGTTGTGCTCCATAAACCAGCATGACGCGACCGGATGAGCTTTCCTTCTACAGCAAAAAAAGTAGGCAGTTAAAACCGACAGGCTTTGGACAAATCCATCTCCTCATGGGGGATTCTCTGAGTTTTCAAAAGCATTTCCTGAACGGCAGTTGCTAATTCTAAATGCCAAAATAGTGTGCAAGGGAGTAGGGAGGATGGCTGGAATCTTACTATTTTGGCAGTTAAAACACCATTCAGGAAATGCTTTTGAAAAACAAAGAAAACCCTGACAACCCCCCATGAGGACATTAACTAATTGTCAGATTTTAACTGCTTTTATTTTCCCATAGTGGTCCTTTAACATATCCTTATGTTTCCATTTTGTGAACCAATACACTTTCTGGTACTGAGGTGAGCACAGACTTTCTTTGATTGCTCATGAATAACATTTCCATAGAGCTAATAGAGACAAAGTTTTACATTGCTTCCCTCTGTAATGATTTGCAGAGAAAGAGAAGACACGTCTTCCTCTGTAATGTTCCCGTGGAGATCTATAAGGGAGGATTGCTCTGCAGAGTTGCCTCTCCTCCTCTTTTGGATGGAGTTCTGTCTGCCCTTGAGTTATGATGACAGAAGGTGAAAAAGTCAGGGAAAAGCCTAAACCACAGCAAGCGAACTTTGGATGAACTTAGACAGAGGAGGGGAGTCTGGGAGCTTAAAAATAACAGCTTTTAAATCCTTCTGAACCTAGAAATGAAGCTTTTTGGTTGTATCGGAGGTAGAGCAAGAGTAGGGCAGCACATAAGGAGTTAAGATAAAACAGTACAGATTTCAACAGCCCAAGTCAAAAAACATACAGAGAGGGGAGGAGGTTTGTGTCCCCATCAAGATCAAGGCCAAGACAAAAAGCCCATTGAAACAATATCCATTCAAGACACTGAAAATAGTTTTGCACGTCACCAAAGATACAGCGATGTATAAGGTTTGCACCTCGGGCACATTAGTCACAAATAAACAGCTAGAGGAGAGAAAAACTTGCAAAAGAAAGGTGAGTTTTGCATTTGAGAAAATGAATGATAGGACTGACCAGAGGACTCTATAAATAAGCCCTGGTTTAATGACTTTCCATATCTATCTCTACATGTAACTGACTTGATTATTAGACATTACCCGGAGATCTTTAAGTTCCTCCAATGATGAATAAACAACCCCTCAATGATGCAAAGTAATCTCAGCTAATGAGCCTGCTACACCGAGCCCAAGTGTAAGCTCCCAGCTCACCTCAAGAGGGCCCCTTGGGCAACTCAGGGAATACTCCAATTACTGTATATGTAAAGCCTGAAATGAGGATAGGAACAAATGTAAGTGGCCACAGCGAATGGCTATTCATAATGTAGCCCCAGGCCAAGCTCTGAATGACCATCCGATTGATTGCTTCTGCCTGTAATTAGGCGATGATTAGAGAACCTTGTATCCAGAAGCTGGAATTTGACTGTCAGTGTATTTCTGCCTCCACTCAGATCTTGGCCAGGCGACATGGACTGTCTCTGCAGCAATCACTGGACCCTCAATGTTACATGATCGGGACTACAAATCACACCAGACAATGATGGTTTTGTCTGGTGATCCCTTAAGATGAAGGCAAGCCTGCTGCACAGAACCGCAGCAGTCTTCATCCAGGAGGACCCCCTTACATGCCGTAGGCCAAGCACAACACATTCTGCTGTAATGCAATTTTTAATGTACCGCTCATGTGATTTACTCCTCTTCAGCAAATTTAACATATTGCAATGTTCTGTAGTGCAGATTTACATTTATATTAAACAATACATTTCAGCACATTATGCATGCAATGTCATTAGGGTTTTATGTGCGTGGCACAAAGGGGTTAAAAAAAGCTGGAGGCAAAGCGAGAGCTTGGAATGCAGAGGAACAGGTAACATTTCCAGCAAGCTGCCTGTCACACTAATTCATGCCCGATTTCAATGGGCTGATGGCCTCACTACTCTGCATGGGGAGAAAATCAAGAGGAAGAGAAGAAAATGTACACTGGCTGTAATGAGGGTGTAGGAGCTAAACCGGAGGGAATCCATGTATTAAACAGAGAGGATGGTGGATAATTCTAAAAGAGCGAATAAAAGCTAAACCGCATTCAGCATTACTAAATGCCATTAGCTTACTCCGTATGTCAGCAAGCACTGCAGTTGCCTATAGTATCCACATATGACCTAGCAATGGATTACAGAAAACAGACACTGGAGGATGACAGACTGTACACAATGAGCTATCAGGAAGTGGATTTTGCTGGAGGCCCATGGCTCTAAACAGTTAACTTCAAGTGCAAATGCATTTCAGTTGAGGGTACACCCAAAGCCTAAAAGAGGGACAGGGGATTTGGCAACCAAGGAAGAACAGTCCCTCCCAATCTAATAATAATAATAATAATAATGATGATGACAATAATAACAACAACAACAGCATTTCAGACAAACATCATGTGAGAACACAATTTTTTACGCATTTTTGCATTGCATAACAAGCAGACTGTATCAATTTACATAACAAGAGTTACGGTGCACTTCAAACCAATTATGGTTGTGCTTCCACCACAAACTCATATGGAAAAAAAACAACAAGTAAAGAGCATCATACACTACTAAGTCATTCTGAATAAGTTACGTTAGATTTTATTTAAAAAAAAAAAAAACACATACAAAAAAACAGAAATCTAGCGCAAAAGGAAGGTGCTTCGATTGATGATTATTTTACTGATGGAACATTGTTCCAGAAAGGCCGCTCTTTACCTATTATGGTCTGTGGGAGGGCCTCAAGCGGCAACAGTATGCAGTCGCCTCTTTCCTCAGCTTGCTAGCCGTGGCAGCAATGCGAATGATATCAGATTGCTGCTAAGTTCTGATCCAATAGCAAGTAATTCAAGATGGTAAGAGGGTAAAAGACTGATATCCCTTAGTTATTAAATCATTTACCTGATTTCATGGTGTATATTGCCCTTTTCCAATAAAATAACAGAGACAACAATTATAAGGAGAAGTAAAATACAACAAACTTGGTATCAAGTGCTTTTGTTTTGTTAAAGCAAACATTACCATGTCACAGTCTACAAGCCCAAATAAACATAAAACTAAACAAGGCAACATCCAACAGCAACCAGTATAATAACACAATGAGCCTAAACAGCCTAAGCCAAACATGACTGGGAGGGTGGGATTACATAAAATATACAGTAATATACTGTATAGCTATAGGAAGGGTTTCTGATGCTGAAACCAGGGTAATTAACATACAAGTGGGGGGTCCTAAATGATTTACTACATTCTACTATACGTCACTACAATACTTCATCAATATTAACTGTGTATAGAGGCAAAGTGGTGGACATAATACCCTTATGGAACAAATGTGCTGATCACTGCAGGGCAGCTTGCCCCTTACATGTCAGGATTCAGCTGGAGGGCAGGTCAGTCACACATGACCATGTGGCACCCAAAGTAGGAAGAACAATGGATGCCAGCCTATATTTCCCATGTGTTTTCATTAGGAGATCATACCGGTATTTGGAATTCACGGTTTAAGTACTTTCCAAGCCCAATACACAATGGCTAAGAATTTACACAAATCAACATGACTGGGTCAAGAATTTGCCTTGTTCAATTTTTGGTTCAGCAAACTTAACTTTTTTGCAGAAGATGGGCACACGGCTGTGAAGCCAACCACACACCTACAAAACCATTATCTTCTAAAAATAAGAAGAGATCACAATTACTGAGATATAGCAACAGCCTTACAAGACAGAAGAATGTGTTGTGTTCTGAGCAGGCATGGGCCACAAAATACAAACAGCCACCTGCCCCCCTTTGCTGCTATTATCACTGATTATTATGAATGAAATGACATATACCAGTCAGCTATATCTGCGCCACTTCACACACTTCAACTCTAGATTAAATGCAGTATTTGTCCTGAAACCTAAATGGACATCAGCATAATATAAATGAGCTCAAGCAGAACATAAAGTGCCAGGTTTTATTTGCATTTCGCAGCTCTCTGTATTTTACGGCAGCATCCTCCTTCACCTTTACCATGTGCTCGGCTAAAGCTTTCACTTTGATTAGGAGTTAAGCCGAGCTGTAATCAAGGGCTAGCTGGCAGGTCCACTGACATACTAAATAGCCATCTTGCTGTAAAAACTCCGCTTCATGCTTTTTGCTATACTTGAAATGCTTGCTAGAGCATGATGTTCACCCTGATAATTGCATATTTCTCTTCTGCAAGCACTTCACAACCAGCTAATAGCTCCCGGAAAATGGTAAACTAGGTTTTGTGATTGTCGCTTGTCATGCTCCGCCCCTGGCCGCAGGTGAGCTGGTCAATTATTGAGTCCACCGGTATGTAGGCAAGATGACCTTACCTGTCTTTTCTTTAATTTCACAGAGCACATTGAAGAGCGCTGGCTTCATTCTGTGGCAGTTAAGAGCGTGTTTCCTATAAGAGACATAAACAAAGTGGAATCAATATGGATACACATATACAAACCATGATCAAACACAGCATCAGACTCAGCGATATAGGAGGGTATTGTCAAAGATAGCTCCATTCCTACAGACCCCTCCATGTTACTTTATCTGCCCATCATACTTCATCCCACCGCCTGTACGAAGGCTGTACCCAAAACAGCTGTCAAGAGCAATGCAATCAGTACTGCTAGCTTTTATCAAGTGAAACGGAACAATAGTATTGCTATATGTTATTTTGTTGAATGTTGTCTGTGGGTACATCACACAGTCTATAGACCTGATGAAAGATCTGAGAACAGTGGAAACTGAAGAAGTGGATTTCAGAACAACATCTGGTGTTCATTCTGTCACAACAAGAATGGTCTACAATAAAACGGTGGACCAAGCTGAGAAACGCTGTGTGGAGATATCCATTTATTGTAAAGGATATCAAAAAAGATGGATTCCCTCTTTACAATGTCATCTTATCAACTGCAAATTCTTACCATTATTCAATCATGATTACTTGTAGCGATAGAAAGCAACAGTGTCGGCTTTTTTCCCCCCGCTGCGGAAAGCCGCACATTGCTCCCAGTGCACTGCGATTGTGCATTGGGAAGCATTATGTGTGTTGCTAGCCTTACATTAATTAAATACAAATTTAAACGAATAAAAATTGGAAAGAAAAAAGTGCACACACACACACTCTCCTCTCATCATACTACAGCTCCACTATGTCCAACTGCTAATCCCTTGTTTGCCATTATATACTTCATAAAAAGTGTTGTAGAACAGAAACACACTAATTACAGAATTCACAGGTGAGAAGGTAATTCCATTAGCAGAAAATGGGGCCGTCGGAACAAGTCAAAGGCCATAAAGATGGAACAAAAGTGGAAAGGAAGGAACGCCACAGGCAGCAAAAGAAAGTTTGTTCAGAGTGTCAGAGAAAATAGTCCCTCATTGACTTTTTATGGCTGCCAGGTTACAGCTAAATCCTCATTACACAGATCATGTATTCTCTGAAAAGCAGCCTGGTCTGGCATTTCTATGAGCCCCCCACCTTCCTGACACACCAGCAGCTACTCTGCTATTATCTCCTCCTGATCAGACCCCCATCCATCCAGTGTTTTACTCCTTTCTCTCCACATCACTGCAACAACCCCACCTCTATTGACTACTAATGGAAAAGGAATGTCTTACCAGGAAGACACATAAAAGGCCAACAAAAACACTTTGCAGATGTGAGCTACAGATGGATGTTCTGCAATCATCCAAGATAAGTAAAGTCCCAGATTAATGCATTAACATCTAGAAGGGGATACACTGCTTGTAGATTGTTTATAGTGCATTTTAAGGGAACCTAAAATGAGAGGAATATGGAGGATGCCATCTACATTCTTTAACAATGCCAATTGTTTGGCTTCTGTGCTGAGGTTTTGCCGCTACACACGCCTGACTGCAGCCAAGGACGGGTCTGTCGGCACCACCCGCAGGGCGGGTTTTAAGCAGACAGTACAGAGTGTGTACAGTCTGTCGGTGGACTGATAAGGCTGTTTCTGAAATATCCGCCCAGAAGTGAACCGGCGCACTGGTGAGTGGCTGCGCGGGCACAGTGTCTGCGGGGGACCATTAGAAGCCCCGGGTAAGTTCAACTCATTTCCCCCCGACCCCCCTACAGTATTCCTTTAAAAGAGGAACTGTAAACAAGGATTAAACTTCATCCCAATCAGTAGCCGTTATCGCCTTTCCCACTAGAAATCTTTATGGCTGATATTGTGGTGAAACCCCTCCCGCTGTGTTATGCCAGCACCTAGGTACTGACATCACGCTGTGGGAGCCTTGTTGCATTGTGGGAAATAACAGCTGTTTCCAACTGCCAAAAAAGCAGCCTTTCACAGACATCACCTGCCAGTAGTAAAGATGTCGTTGATCGGCGCAGAAAGCTCCCAATCTGTTCACAAACTTTAGATCTTCAAAATCGACCACCACACCGCTTGTGAGATCACTCACCGGCTCTTTGGATCATATAAAATGATCATATGCGCTCAGTCAAATAAACCAACAGCCCTTCTGGTCATAAATGGGCTCTTCTCTGCCACCTCTTCATATCCTATTGTGCATAGTAAAAAACATAAAACGCTCCACATAGCACAATGCAATTCTGATAAAATGTATTGCACTTAAAAACAATCACACTCACGTGTAAACCATATAGGTCTATGACAGGCATACAGGTAAGCGCAGGGTAGGAAAGGTAGCGTGCCGCGTCCGGCCGTTCACTCCATGCAACACCGCCGTGGACCCCTTGAGAAAGTCACGTGGACGAAACCGGTTGGGGAGGAGCTACAGGCTGGGCGAGGGATTTCAGAAGTGCGCGGATGCCAGCAGGATGGCGGTGTTGCGTGGAGTGAACGGCCGGACGCGGCCCGCTACCTTTCCTACCCTGCGCTTACCTGTATGCCTGTCATAGACATATATGGTTTACACGTGAGTGTGATACATTGTTTTTAAGTACAATAAATTTTATCAGAATTGGATTACACTATGTGGAGCATTTTATGTTTTTTACTATGCACATGAGGATATGAAGAGGTGGCAGAGAAGAGCCCATTTATGACCAGAAGGGCTGTTGGTTTATTTGACTGAGCGCATATGATCATTTTATATGATCCAAAGAGCCAGTGAGTGATCTTACAAGCGGTGTGGTGGTGGATTTTTAAAGAGACTCTGTAACATTAAAAACATCCCCTGGGGGGTACTCACCTCGGGTGGGGGAAGCCTCCGGATCCTAATGAGGCTTCCCACGCCGTCCTCTGTCCCACGGGGGTCTCTCCGCAGCCCTCCGAACAGCCGGCGACTGTGCCGACTGTCATTTCAATATTTACCTTTGCTGGCTCCAGCGGGGGCGCTGTGGCGGCTTTCCATTCCGAACTACACGGAAATACCCGATCTCATTCGGGTCCGCTCTACTGCGCAGGCGCAGGAGACTTGCGCCTGCGCAGTAGAGCGGACCCGACGGCGATCGGGTATTTCCGTGTAGTTCGGAATGGAAAGCCGTCAGAGCGCCTGCGCAGGAGCCAGGAAGGTAAATAATGACGTCACCGCTGCCCGGACTCCACGGAGGGCTGCAGCGAGACCCCTGACGGATGGAGGACGGCGTGGGAAGCCTCATTAGGATCCGGAGGCTTCCCCCACCCGAGGTGAGTACCCCCCAGGGGATATTTTTATGTTACAGTTCCTCTTTAAGATCTAAAGCTTGTGAACAGATTGAGAGATTTCTGCGCCGATCAACATAGACATTGTTTTTGACATTTTAATTGATATTGAGCATCAATTTAGATCGGCAGCATTGACTGGAGTGTATTTAGTGTATGCGCACGGAGAATTCTATTTGTTAGTAGTAAAGATGTCGCCGTGTGATACATTTCAGAATGTTGGGGAGAGGAAAGATTTTACAACAAACACTGACTAAATCATTTATAAATAAATAATTATTGTAAAAAGTAAGTACTTTTTTTTTCATTATGTTATTTTCACTACAGTTCCTCTTTAAGCATCCGAGGCAATAGTCAATAGTTTTGACTGACATTTGACAAATTCAATCACTCTGATCAAATCTGCTAGTAATCTACTGAGCCGGTAAGTTTTCAATCAAGATGATACTATTTACAATCAGAGTGATTAGTTTGCTGGATTGGGCCGCACTGCATAGTGAGTGGATAGCCACCTCTACTGTAGAAGGTCCCTGTGGAATCTATATTACCCATATATGGCATTTCCTGCTTTGCATTATTACAGTCCCTCTTTTTTATTAACCTGGCATCACTTGCGATGATTACAATTGCAGAACATGATTAGCAGTGCAAATGATGGGTCGTCTCTCTAGACTCTCTGAACACTGCGAATTCCCCAACAGCCCACAAATAGGTCCTCTGTTTCAGATGCCCAGGCATGAGTATTACTTATGTAAAATGTGTCTCTTTATTTTAGCTCATAATGACAAGGCTAGCATTTAGGCGGTAATAGAATAAAAGAGGAGATACTGATGCTGCCCTTACATCTTTTAGATCCTTTGTATTGTAGATATACATTGTTGTAACAAACTAAACTGTCCTTCAAATCAGTTTCAGTTTCAATGACCCAATGCCTCAACTCCCACAGCAAGTTATTTCACTTATAAATAAAGTAATCCCCATTTTAGGCATAATGAATATAGTTGCTTATTGTTAACAATATTCATTTATAGCAGCCTTTCTCAACCTTTTTTGGGCCGAGGAACCCTTAATTTTTTTTTCAAACCTCAGGGAACCCCTGCATGAAAACGATGCAGAGAAACTTCACCATCGCCAATCACCCCACATAGAACTTGCACCAATCGACTACCATAACAAATGCAGTAATCATCTCACATAATACATGCATTTATCACCCCCATATACAATAGCACCAATCAACAGGGGGCCCCCAGTATAGGTAACCAGGCATAGATGTTCCCAGTATATGTAATAATAATAATTCCTTTTTTTGTATAGCGCCTTTCTCCTGTCGGACTCAAAGCGCTTGCGAGGCAGCCACTAGAGCGCACTCAGTAGGCAGTAGCAGTGTTAGGGAGACTTGCCCAATGAACTCCTTACTGAATAGGTGCTGGCTTACCGAGTCGGAAGAGCCAGGATTTGAACCCAGGACTCCTACATCAGAGGCAGAGCCCTTAACCATTACACTATCCAGCCAATGTAGGCTGGAATAGGGACCCCCAGTACAGGTAACCAGGCATAGGTGTTCCCAGTATAGGTAGGCAGGAATAGGGGCCCCAGTACAGGTAACCAGGCATAGGTGTTCCCAGTATAGGTAGGCAGGAATAGGGGCCCCCAGTATAGGTAGGCAGGAATAGGGGCCCCCAGTATAGGTAGGCAGGAATAGGGACCCCCAGTACAGGTAACCAGGCATAGGTGTTCCCAGTATAGGTAGGCAGGAATAGGGGCCCCCAGTATAGGTAAATCAGGCAAAGGTGTTCCTAGTATAGGCAAGCAGGAATAGGAGCCCCCAGTATAGGTAACCAGACATATGTGTTCCCATAGGTAGGCAGGCATAGGTGTTCCCAGTAAAAGTAAGCAGGAATATGAGCCCCTAGTCTCCAGGTGTCAGTGTGTGTGTGGGGAAGTAACAAGTGGCCACCAGAGTCCCGTGCAGCCTCAGTCTATCAGCCACCCTACACGCTGACACACTACTGCAGTGCAAGTCATACTCACCAGGTGACTGCCTCGCTCCCTGTCGTCTCCTTCGCTGCTGCCTCCTTACGCCCACTACGCTCGCTCTGTGAGAGAGCGGCGTGATGTGCCGCGGATTGAATCAGAGGACAAGTGGGACTATTTTGTCCCACGGAAGGGGAAAGCAGAAGGGGAAAGCGGGACCGATCTGTTCCGCAGAAGAGGGAAAATGCCGCAGAACTCCTGGGGAAATCTAACGGAACCCCAGGGTTCAGTAGAACCATGGTTGAAAATCGCTGATTTATATATTTACTTAGTGTTAGCCCATTGTAAAATCTTTACTCTCCAATTTACATTCTGAAATGTGTCACCAGTGGCAACATCTTTAGCCTGCTGTATGATCTCTGCAGGAGATACTGCTTGCTTGGCAGTTGGAAACAGCCATTATTTCCCACAATACAACAAGCTTCACAGACAGCAAACTGTCAGGACCATGGTCGTGATATCACACTGTGGGAGGGGTTTCACCCCAATATCAGCTACACAGACCCCCCTGGTGCTCTAAATGAGGAAAGGTAAAGATTTCTCATGGGAAAGGGGGCATCAGCTACTGATTAGGATAACGTTCAATCATTGGTTAAAGTTCCTCTTTACATTTCTTTAAAAAAATTAAATATGTAGAGATGTTGAGGCAGAACCAGTTTTTACTGTAGCCTCCCTCTATTTCTGGTCAGCCTGGCCTCTCAGGGAAATTGGAGTAACCAGGAAATGTACAAACTTTCTAAAAAGAAGCAACAGTAACAATTTAGCAGGAGTTGTAAAGCTTTAAAAGTACAGGCTGAAGCTGAATCTGCCTGTACAATTATTCTTCCTTTTAACATTTCCTTGCCAGCAGGGGCGCCTCTGGCCCTTTTGTCACTCCAGGCAAGGAATCCTGTAGCCCCCCCCCCCCCCCCGCCCTCTCCATGAAAATATTATTATTTTTTTATATTTCACCAGAAAATAATCGTATTACAGTAGTGGTTCAGCGCAATACTACGCGCCCCTGATCTACCGCCACTATACCACTGTGTCCAATTGTAAAAATGTACTGCTTGATTGTACTTTTGGTACATTTTTGCCATGGATTGATTGAAATTCTGATCGATGTGGTGGTTGATAAATCGCCAGATTCGAACATTTTGAAAGAATCTGTCTGTAAAAATGAATGCATGTATTGACAGCAATAGGCTAGGGTTACTAATAACAAGATTGGGTGATTCAATTGTAAGGGTAAGAATCGGCGGCGGGGGACAAAGTAGAGAGTAACAAGGAACATTTATAATTTTTTTTTTCTGGCAGACTCAGTGCTGACTCGCTCAGTAGGCAGTAGCAGTGTTAGGGAGTCTTGCCCAAGGTCTCCTACTGAATAGGTGCTCGCTTACTGAGTAGGAAGAAGCAGAGATTTGAACCCAGGTTGCCTGTGCCAGAGCCCTTAACAATTACACTATCCAGAGAGAGGAGGAAAAGCATTTTTATTTTGCTTCCCTTTAAGACAAGAAGACAGCCAGCACTAGGGGAAGGGGAGGGGGGGAACAAAGGTGAATGAGGGAGAGAGGAGGAGTGGAGAGAGACTGAGAATAGCCTGAGATGGAGCAGACAGCTTATCTGTATTGCAGCTACATCACACAGCCTGTAATGTGACTCCTGTCCTGCCAGTCTCTCACACAAGGCTGCAGCAGCCCTCCTGGAGTCTAAGGACTGTCTAAATCTTTTCAACCTGTGTAATACATACCTCCCAACTTTTTGAGATGAAAAAAAGAGGGACACTTCTGCCATGCCCCTGATCACGCCCCCGTCACACCCCTAGTCACGCATACCATACAGATTTCATAAAAAAAATATGTTGTTTTATAATTCAAACCACACTGGTCCTTTCTATCCTGGGTCATTTTCCTTCATATTAACATTTTTAAATTAGTAATATATCAATGTAAAGGATGGGAATAAAGTTTACAGTCAAACATTTTTAGTAGAGATATATATATTTTACATAGAAAGAGGGACAAAATCCTGAAAGAGGGACACATGAGGAGGAAAGAGGGACAGAGGGACAGAGTGACAGGGCTCCCAAAGAGGGACGGTCCCTCCAAAAGAGGGACATTTGAGAGCTATGACCTTATCTAGCTGAACACATGCAGTCTTTACAATGGTGCGAAAGCAGACAGTTTTTTTTTTTTAAGGACACTGTAGGAGGCAAGCCTCTCTTCTGCATCATGCTGTGTACATTTACCAGCTTGCCATCATATTGTACATTTATTTCCCTCAACCAGCCTAGCGCTTCACATTGTTGGCTCTCCATAAACCACAGACTTATACACTGTACCAGCAGCCTGGGAAAAAAAAAAATCTCCCTCCTTCCTCCTGGCTAGTCCCTTTCTGGAATGCACACACAGACACCATCCTCCTCTTAAGTCATAAGGAGGGGCGGGCAGGACAGGAGTCACACAGACACACTCTAGATCCTGAGATAACACTAGCATTAGGGAATGCCATACAAAGTGTTGTAGATAAAAGGTTTGTAGATTCCTTATTTGAGGCTGAGCAGTAGAGGCTTTCATTAGAACTTTTTATCTCCGTTCCCTAAGTTTTCAGCCTCTAAGGACAGGAAAAATAAACTTTTTTTCCCCTCAAAGCCGCCCTGCAATAAATCTGTCGCTCTAGGCAATTAGCTGGTCAGCTGGTCTCTAGAAGCGCCTCTGCTTGCCAGCACAGCCTACAATATGAAACTTCTAAAAGCAGGCTTCTGACAGCATATGTAGTTTGCTTCAGCCTGTGCGAAGGAAGTGGCAATGCAACAAAGCCTGAAATGCTGGTTAGGGAGTGAAAAAAAAAAAAAAAAAAAAAAATCAGACAAATCAGGAGTAGTCTATTTTTCTTGTTCGTGGTGTTGTTGCGTTTTTCTATCTGGAAGAAGCCCTCACCCTGAACTTCAGCAACAAAATGTTCTGATGTGATGGCAAGCCACAGAGCAAGGTCTCCAGACATATCCGTTTCTGCTCAAAAGTTGGCCTCAAACTGTAAACCTGAACTATTCATATAGAAAATGCCAACTCTACCTTGAAGGAATGCCAGGGTGAAAATAACACTGAGATAAACAATTGAATCTATCCACCTACTCCTAAAATATACTTTGAGATATCCCACAACTTTATTTTATGTTTAAATATTATTAATTCTTTAAGGTTTCATTTTCTCTGCTCAATGACAGTCTTTGAAGTATACCAGAGCTAAAATCTACGAACTATTGACCTGCTTTATCTCTTCCCCGCTCTCAGAAGATGTTCTATGCAAGGAAAGAGTTTTGTGGCTGTAATTCCTTATCAGTGAGATTCCTAGGTCCCAAATGGAAAGAAACTGTCACTAGCATACCCGCATGTTAACGCTTTCAGGCAGAGACAGAAAAAATGAACACATCATGGTTCTTAGTATGCTTGGCACTATACATACACATGTCTGTCTGTCTGTCTATCCCATCAGTTTATTTTCACTACGGTATTCCTTTAAGCTGAAAAAAAATATATCGTGTTTCCCCGAATTTAAGACCTCCTCTTCATATAAGCCCTAGTATATATTTCGAGTGTACTCGAAATATAAGACATTCCCTAAAAATAAGACAGGGGGCCAGGCGGGGACACGGTCGGGGTGCTGTGCTCCTGCTCCCTTCGGCCATCCAACACCCCCCTCCCCCTCGATTACTCGCCCGCCCGCTTTACCTTCTCTCTGTCCCCGCTCCTGGCCCCTCCTTGGGAAAGTCAGATCCCCGTGAAGTTTATGCCCGGCATAATTGAAACCGCAGATCAGCAGTGAAAGGCTGCTCATGCAGCTCCGTAATCAGCACCGCCCTGTACAGGAAGTAAACATAGATCACTTCCTGTACATGGCAGCGCTTACTGAACTGCATTAGCTGCCTTCACCGCAGATCTGCGGTTTCAATTATGCCGGGCATAAACTTCATGGGAATCCGACTTTCTAAAGGAGGGGCCAGGAGCATGGACAGAGAGAAGGTAAAGCAGGCGAGCGGACGGGCGGGTGCGTTGTGGAGGGGGGGACTCTGGCTGCACACAGGGACTCTGGCTGCACACAGGGACTCTGGCTGCACACAGGGACTCTGGCTGCACACAATTGGAACTCTGCCTATATACAAGCTATACACAGGGGGACTCTGGCTGCACACAGGGGGGACTCTGGCTATATACAAGCTATACACAGGGGGACGCTGGCTACACACAGGGGGACGCTGGCTAAATACTAATGGAGGATCTGGCTACCCCAACAAAAATATAAGACCTCCCTGAAAATAAGCCCTAGCACATATTTTGAAAGAAAAAAAAATATATAAGACAATATATATATATATATATATATATATATATATAGATAGATAGATAGATAGATAGATAGATAGATAGATAGATAGATAGATAGATAGATAATATCCTTAGTCAGGCTCACAAGAAAGTGGCAATTTACAAATCTGTAGATCAAGGGAGTGAAGTAAAAATAGCAATATTCAAAAATAAAGACACCATTCTCAGATATGATGGGGAAAAAAAAGGGGGGGGGGGGGGGAAGGGGGGTTAAAACACACGCATTTTTCCATGCGATACATTTTTTCCTCATTATGCAATTCTACATAAGGCAATGTCTATCTCTGGTCAATTGTTCCGAAAAAGTATCTATTGAAATACATTACACATTTAAGCGGACCTGCATTTAGAACTTCCTATCTAAAACATAAGCATCAGTATAATAACCAGAAAAACAAACATGCCTGTTACAGCTTACAGAACTGTGCCTACTTCCTGCTTTCATGGAAGCAGAGAAAGGGTTAATATCCTGTGTTTACATCTCAGCTGTGTCTGCTGAGGACTGACGAATTTCTCTTCACACATTTGAAAGTCGCATAGCATGGAAACTACCCCATACACTTTCGTTCTACCATTCCGTCTAATGCAAATTTGCATGTGTGAAAAACATGCAAGAACACATTGTGAAAACGGGCCCATACTGATGCATTCACTAGACGCTTACGGTACTCTATAGTTCATATATAGATTTAGGCCTCTTTCGCAGTGGGACATTGCGTTTGATGGGACGTTAAGGTCGCATAACGTGCCCCTAATGCAACGCATTGAAAGACTATAACTTGGATGTTATAGTACATTCTTTAGCCCTGCGTTTGGTGCGCCGTTTTTGTCGCACAGTGATGGAACGAAAACGGCGCAAGCGTTAGATTTTTTTTTTTTACAAATCTTACAGAGCATGTGCAACACACGTAACTCAGCAAATGTATTGCTAAACGCATGCAGCACTTTCTAAATATTGCTACACAATACACACAATGCAATGTGTGCACTGTGAATGTCGCACAGACTTAGTATTGCTGTGCATTAGTCTGTGTTATAAAATTTTCTAACGTGCGACTTTAACGTCGCACTGTGAAAGAGGCCTTAATTTTAAAATAAACATTTCATAACACCTAATACAAAGGTTTAGCCAAACTCTTCATGATTATTTTTGAACTGCCTGCCCCCCATCCCCCCCCCCCCCCCACACACACACACACCGCAACCCCCATGATGATGTGGTCCATATGGTAGGAGGGAAAATGCAAAGCATCTTCTAGCTCAGAGGCCCTGTAGTGACATAGTAGAATGCAGTAAGTTATTCAGGATACCCGCTTTTATAGTAATTTTCCTGGTTTCAGCATCAAAAGCACTTCCTATATCTACATATTGCTGCATATTGGTATGTAGCCCCACCCTCCCAGTGATGTCTAGCCTAGGCTATTTAGGTATTTCGGAATACTCCTTCCAGAGCATACTGAGTGACCAGGTACATTTTCTTCATGCTTTAGAACTCCCAGTAAACAAACATTCCGCAGAGATCACCTGACAGCACTAAAGAGGTTGTAACCTGTGATCAATTTCGGAATGTAAATCAGGGAGAAAGATTTTTACAATGGGCAAAATACTGACTTAATAATTTATAAATTAATATTGTAAAAAAATAAGCAATTGTATTCATTATGTTATTTTCACTGCAGTTCCTCTAACCACACCCCCATACTAACTGGCTGCAGTGAACAGAACAGTTGCACCTTTCTCCTCGATATG
Organism: Hyperolius riggenbachi; assembly: GCF_040937935.1. Taxonomy (NCBI): domain Eukaryota; kingdom Metazoa; phylum Chordata; class Amphibia; order Anura; family Hyperoliidae; genus Hyperolius; species Hyperolius riggenbachi. The sequence continues at coordinate 133,787,469 of NC_090651.1, forward strand.
CCGGCACCTGGACATCAGGAGCAAAATCTACAACAATGATCCACTGCAACTGGGATTTCCATTTTCTTTTTTTTTTTAAACTGTAAAACCTTTTTATTGTATGCAATTAAATATATCGTTTTCTAGTCATTTTTCCCCATTTCTGTTTATTAGAAAGGAGAATCGAAAATGTAAGACTTCTAAAAAATGTAAAATATGACTTGCCAATTAAAATTTGAGGTTTGAATTACTTGTCAGTCAAACTATCAGGATGGTATTTCAAACAAAACAGTAGAAAAGCAATAGAAGTCTCGAACTACGCAGAAATGCTACTGCACTATGGACTTGCCTTAATTACACAGGAGGAAAAGAAGAATGGTTTATGCTTTACAAACATGAGACTCAGCTCTACATATCTCATTCTCTTTTGTAATATGTCATGCTCAATACTTTTTAATTCATTTCTTTACAAAACGCATTTTTATGGGTAAACCCCAAAATTTCCCTTCAAAATCCACACTAGGCTGTCTCTTCCTAACCCAGGAGTCATTTAAAAACTGCTAGGTCAGGCCTAGTGCACACCGAGCGGTTTTTGGAGCGATCTGCCGGCCGCATCTCTGATTCCCTTTTACATCTGTGCAATAATGGCACTAATTCTACAAATGGTATTGGATGCCCAGAGCAGGAAGTACAGTACTATTTCATATCCACAAGCAAAATACATGTGCAACAACTAATTTTACTTTTCCATGGGGAGGAAGGGTGCACATGTGAAAGGATACTAGAAGTGTACATATAATTAAGCCGCCAGGAAATTTGGGCACAGGGTAAAGCAGATAAGCGGCTCACCCTGCTCCTGCAGGCTGGGTTAATTATTATTCCCCCTCCAGGCTGCCATGGACTCAGGGAAATGCGTAATTCAGCTGCCAGTTATTGCTAGCGGCTGAATTACAATATTTTATAGTAAATTTGGGCTCCGTCTTTTGACGGCATCCAAATTACTGTCTTAGCGCCACTTTAGCCGCAATTCCTATTATAGGCTATGGCAGCACCAAACTCTCTGGTGCAGTTTTTAGTTGCCGCATGAATGATCACAAACATTTTGTTAAGTAACACTTCCTCTCACCATCATCTTCCTTGGTATATAATACAGAGATGGTATAAAACATAAATGTGACAGTAACTACAAGTAGCACAGGCTAAGTATAAGACAATCTATACCAATTACAAGAAACAGCAGGGGCCAGAATCCTGCCTTTACAAGTGTACAATCCACAATGAAATGCAATCAAATGGTCTACAATAAACTAAGATTAGCATCAGTACAAATGTTTGCTGAAATCCATATAATTTATTTAGGGGGAAACTGCCCCAAACACCAAAAATGAGTGTAGATAAGACAAACATTAAATCTGCATTGATTGCAGACACAGCTGTTAACATTTCAGATTTAATTTCGGTCTCCAAACACAGATCTAGAAGCCTAATCGTTTTGTAATCAGAGAGTTCTAAACTTAACTTTTTGTGTAAATGAGGATTCCAAAGCTAAAGCTTCACTTAAAAAAACCACTATCACGAAAATCATAAAATTTTACATACATGTAAACACGTGTAAGTAAGAAGTATGTTTCTTCCAGAGTAAAATAAGCCATAAATTACTTTTCTCCTAAGTTGCTGTCACAGTATAGGTAGTAGAAATATGACAGAACCAACAGGTTTTGGACTAGCCCATCTCCTCATGGGGGATTCTGATGGTTCTGTTTATTTTCAAAGCCACTTAGTGAATGGCAGTTGCTCTGTCCAACTGCCAACAAAGTGTACAGCAAGCAGGGAGGCTGGCCAGGATCATTGTATAAATCCTTTTCAGGCAGTAGCTTTATAAAAAGAATAAAAGCCTTGCCGAGAGTCCCCCATGAAAAGATGGACTACAACTTAAGGTGCCCATACACTCGTCGGATTGGCAGCAGATAGATAAGAAATGCATCTGATGATCTATCTGATGCGTTTTTAGAACATTTTTTACCAGGATAGAATTCCAATAGATTTCAGTTTGAAATCTATTGAAATTCTATCTGATGGCATTTTTTTGCCATCAGATTTCCATTAAGGCCAATGCAAACTGATAAGCAATCTCATCAGATCGACCTAAATTTTCCACCCTGCTAGTTCGATGGAAATCGATCGAAATCGGCCATCGATCGGTCGATTGGCCAACCGATTTGCAAACGATCAATCGATCGATCGATCGGCCAGAAAATCGGCTGAGTGTATGGGCCCCTTTACTGTGACAGCAACATAGGAGAAAAGTAATTTATGGCTAATTTTACTCTGCAAGAAAATCTGCTTCTGATTTTTATGTTTACATGTATTTTAAATGTTACAATTTTTCACAATTGTGTAAAAATGTGATCATGTGACCAGAAGCTAGTTTGTTTCATGTTCTGTGGCCACTACTTGTAAAGCGGGTAATTTGGGTGCCTCCGGGCAGCTGGTAATTGCGGTTCTAAGGGTGACTGCTGTACAGTTAGGGTGTCGGAGGCTCACAAAATGCACACATTTAAAATGAGCGCAGCCAAATTTCGGCTGCGGGTGAAGACGAAAGACAACTCACCCTGCGCCTGCTGAAAGTTCAGGGTGGCATTAATGCTATCCTCCCTCTGAATTGTTGTAGCTTGGGGGAGGTGCAATTCTGGAACTGGTGGACGAATTACCGCACTTTTTTTTTTCTAATTTGAGCACTGACAATCACCGGAGCCCAAAGAAGTCACGGAGGGCCCCTATAGCCGTAATTCTCATTACAGCCTATGCCGACACCCAAATCATCTGTGCAGCTCTGTGTCACAATTAGCCGTCTCTCAGAAAATCCCAGAAACTGAAGAATAGTGGTAGAGGGATGGCACAGATAGTGGCGCAGGTGTAAGTAATACGGTGCACATAAGCGCTAATAGTGTTAGGCTAGGCAGCGATGGGAAGGGGGTTAGTGTTAGGTGTAGGAAGTAGTAAATATCAGTAATTTTACCAATATTCAACTAACGGCATTAGCCACCGTCCAATAAGAGAATATCATTAGTATTACCGATATTCTACCAGCAGCATCTCCAGGTGCCCAAATTACTGGACACCTTTTTCAGCATAACCCACTGCTGGTACCTGGATTGCAGTATACTGTTGGTTAGATGTAGAGAGGGAAGGCACATGCTGAATCTCTGAAGATGGCAGAAGTGTGATGCAGGGAGTGCCTAGTAACAAGTACTTAATATAATCATGGGAAATCAGTTATCAAGAAGCGTCTAGATCAGCCTTTCTCAACCTTTTTACCCTGGAGGAACCCTGTAAATAACTTTTGGATCTCAAGGAACCCCTGAAAACAATTTTTTGGTCTCGAGGAACCCCTACATTTATTTTTCATGAGGCATGGTCTTTAAGTAGGTTAGGCTGCTAATTTCACTATCTCCTATTACACTGCCACTCATTATACTGTCTCCTGACCCCCCAATTTAGTGCTTCTTGTTACAGTACCACCTATTATAGTGTGCTCTATTATACTTCCCCCACGATGGGGTTAAATGCCAAGGAACCCCTGCAGAGTCCTCAAGGAACTCTGGTTGAGAAAGCCTGGTCTAGATCGACACAACCAAGCTCTGCAGCCGAGTTCCTGCGTAGGTCTAGACATAGATTTTTGCCTGGACTGGACCTTACTGTTCAAATATAACTCACGTAATTCACCTGCCAGCTTCCATCAGAACAGGCAGGAGCAGTCCTATATATCAAACACTACCATAATGGCAGGAAAGCATCCCAGCCAATAAAGAGTTACTTGGAATGCAGCGGATCCTCTGATGACACAAATTCTGCTCATTGGAGTTATTTTCTCTGTCTAACGATCTGTGTCAGATTGAAGAGGCAGATTCCTATATTTGCTTCAGCAAAAAAAAAAAATGGCTTGTGTGATAAGGAATTCAGGACGCTGATCTTCAATAACAGAACACTGAAATGTAGGTGATCAAAATGGAAGAGCAGAAGGTCAAATAAATAGAAATAAAACCACCACAGTAATCTCCGACGTAAAATGGTACAGCCAAATCCTGGAAGGCCTGGCATGCAAGTAAGCACAGAGGATACTGCGATATAATTAACACTTTTCCAGTTTTCTTCTAACACTTATAATGTGTGATTTATGCTGCCACAGTTCCTCATGCACTGAGTGTTTGTGAGCTGTGATTAGTGCAGTTTAAGCACAGCGCAGCTTCTGGGATTCACTGGCTACCCATGTGCTGTGAGTGTACATTGGCAGGGGCCTTCGCTGCTGAACACACACAGAAATACACTATGGGGAAGATTTACAAAGATGGAAATCTCTAGGGTATTTCTGTAGAAACAGCCCTTCCCTGGCAACCAGCTGATCACCATATTTATAAACGTGGCAAAATATTAAGGCCCTTTTCACACTTGTGCTCTGCGTTACCCCGTGTTACACTTCCCTGCCGCATCCCCACCGCAAGGGCCATGCAAGTCTGTGGAGACTTGCACACTTCAATCGATACGGCAGAGTGTGTGCAAGGGATACAGTACGGTGAGCTGGAAGTATCAAAGCCGCCATATTCCCAACGCAGTCTGCAGCGAGTTAGCACATGATACTTTCCTACAGCACGGTTTATGCAGCAAGTCAATAAGCAACAAATCAAGTGTGCACAACGGGAGCGCAGTGTGATGCGGGGTTGCCAAGTAAAAGGTGCTACGGTCCATATATGGTGGACTTGTCCATTGATCTTGAGGTTTTGGTTGGCCTTCCAATCTATGGTCAACGGGTACTAACAGTTCACATACCTAAAGATCCAACATTTTTCTTACTAGGCCTTAAAAGGACACTTAAGCCAGAAAATAAAAAGGAGTTTTACTCACCTGGAGCTTCTACCAGCCCCCTGCAGCAGTCCTGTGCCCTCGCAGCCACTCGCTAATCCTCTGGTCCCCCGCTGCCAGCTAATTTCATTTATGCCGACAGGCCCGTCAGGACTGGCCACGCGTAGCTTTCTCCGCATTCCCGACTAATTGGCGCTATTGCGGGACGCAACGCGTACAAAAATATGCGTTGCCGCATATCTATGCGTAGGTAATACATAGCTTACATAGCTTCCCAATGGCTTACCCAAATACTTACCTTAGTGTAACGATCGGTGAAGCACAGAGAGGATCTGATTACCGGTGATCTGCAGTATCACGGGGAATACAGATGTATACCAGATTATAAGTGCTCTGCAGTATCACCGATAATCCAATATACTCGCTAATCTCTGTTCACCTGAGTAGAGTGTAGTGTTTAGGTGTAACAGTAACACTTAGAGGACTAGGCCTCAGTACAGCAAGGCGTACTGTACAGATTCCTTACGCAAACCTGAGCTTTTCAAGACGGGAGGAGTCAGGCTGCCAGCAGGAAGGATATACTGAAAGTAACCCTCTGACGGAAGGGTCACTAACAGAACGAGGAACCGCCTCCATCAGTAAGGTCGGTTCTCGAGGTCGGACAAGCCAGGTAGTACACACACGGACAGATAAAGTACAAGATCAGGAGGCAAAGGCAGAGTCAGAGTACAGGCAGAGTTCGGCAACAGGGTATCAGATATATCGGGGTACAAAATCAGGAGGCAGAAGCAGAGTCTAGGAGCGAGCCGGGGTTCGGCAACAGAGTATCAGAAATATCGAGGTACAAGATCAGAGTTCAGGAGAATGGTCGAGCAGGCAATAGGTCATAACAGATAATCACAATCAAACTAGTACTTTAGCTATCAACAGAATCTAGCTAAGTGTAGGATTACAGCTCCAGCTGGTCCCAGCACACTTGCGGATCTGACTACGGATCTGGGTGCTCCCACATATGTGATCGCAACGCCAGAGGAATGACCAGGTAGCAGTATATATGCACAGGTGTCCCCCCAGCACCTCCCTAAGTGCTGGACCAATGAGAAGTGGAGCTAGAGTCAGCTGACCAGCCTGGTCAGCTGACTCCCCACCAAGTGTCATAAATCCTGCCTGAGTGCGCGCGCGTCACTCTGAAACCTGAGGGACTACGAGTCCCAGCCACAGCAGCCCCGCTCTGCGGTGTCTCCGCAGCGGGGGTATGGGCACTAACCGCAGACACCTGCACGGAGACAGCCGCCTCATGCTGAGGGGAGGCGGCTGCCTCTCCGTGTGTGGCGCGTCCGTGCGCGGAAAGAGCCGCCTGCCGCTGGGTCATGGCGGCGGCTCTTCCGCGTTGTCTCACACTTAGCTGCTCTGAGATCTAATATTGATCACCTTATGGTGCGTTAGCGATTGAACGCTCTAGTTCAAGATAAAATGGACAAGTTTTCCATAATCTGGGAACCTGGATAGAGTATAGGTGAGGGCTGGGTCTCCAGTTCATCTTACAAGCTTGATTAGAGACATATGATCCCTTTATTATTATTATTATCATTATGTATTTATATAGCGCCGACATATTACGCAGCGCTGTACAGTATATATATATATATATATATCTTGTCACTAACTGTCCCTCAAAGGAGCTCACAATCTAATCCCTACCATTGCCACATGTCTATATTATGTAGTGTAAGTACTGTAGTCTAGGGCCAATTTTTAGGGGGAGCCAATTAACTTATCCGTATGTTTTTGGAGGTTTTTAGGGATGGCTCTAATGGCCCATACATACGGGCTACAACTGTCGCCGCAACCACATGGCGCGCGTGTTGCTTCGACAGGTCGCCCGTGTGTATGACGCTCGCGCCCCGAACCGTCGCTAAATAGAGCTGCCGCCAGGCGATAGACTTGGTCAATCGCCTGCTACAGCTGTCGCCGCAACTGTCGCTAGTTCTGCCGTGTGTATGCGGACTAGCGACAGCAAAACACACACAGTGAGCGGAGCTTCCGGCGGGGGGAGGGGAGGGACCTTCGGCGACAGCTTCTGCCGAATCTGTGTCCCTCTGCGCGCAGTGTGTACGGCTGTTGCACAGAGGGACCTGGCGACGAGCTGTCGCAGCTTTTTTTTTTTTTGCGACTGGCAACATTTGTGTATCGTGAGTATGAGGCTTAAGACTGAGGCTGTGTACTGCTACTAACTATGTGATTGCTGCTCTCTTGCTTAATTATTAAAGGATACCAGGGCTGTAAAGATGAGGAACAGGGGAGAGCAGGCATGTACGGTGAGCTTTCCTGATGGCCACCGCTCCCCCCGTTCCCCTCCTTTACCAGCTAAATGCCCTCTGGCAACCTCTTCTGGGTCAACGGAGTCAAGCGTCAGTGTGCAGGCACTGGCCCGGTTGCGCATATCCTACAACGCGTGGTCGTGGCTTCATGCTCAGATCGCTCCCGGGTCGTGGTCACGCACTGTAGGACGCGCACAGCTAGGCCAGCATCTGCACTCTGATGCCCAACTCCGGTGACCCAAAGTTTGCCAGAGGGCATTTAGCTGGTAAAGGAGGGGAACGGAGGAGAACGGGGGGGGAGCGGTGGCCATCAGGACAGCTCACCGTATATGCCTGCTCACCCCATTTCTCATCATCTTTTCGGCTCTGGTACCCTAGTGATTCATTTTGCCTACGATCGTTTCTCATCAATGTCTGAGATGTTGATTAGTATGTTTTCTCTGACATTACATACTCATTTACCCTCTAGGTTTCTTATGGTTGATATTTTATGCAAATGATGACTGTTGTATCTTTCTGCTATAAATTGAATTAAAAAAAAAACATTTGAAATGAAACTGCTCCAACCCATGGGTTACATTGTTTGATTAAAAACCTGACTGCACAATAATTGACAGACAGACTTTTAGCATTACTGGGGATCATCTGTATGCTGCACCAAAGTTATAAAACTATTTCTGTGAACAAAAAAGTAGATTTAGAGATCAGATTGCTGGTATGGCGCAGTGTACCTTCACACTGCAAGCTCCCTTGGGGGTGGGGTCTATTTGTGAATGAAATGATTTTTCTGTATGGATTGTTCATCATTAGGCTAGGCAGAACTTTGTCCCCTGTGCTCCTGGACTCCCCAGTAGTGTACACAGTGCATACTGTGACTGTCAGGCATTTATCTTTCTGTTGTGAGCATTAGTCAATAATAGCCGACCCACCAGCTAGTCATCTCCATGACAAATGGATGCTAGAATTCACAGCTTTTAAAATCCAGTGTTTAGTCCATTGTGCAACAAGCAAGAGCATTCATTACAACCTCCATACTGTTGTTGGAAGACGGAGGGGGGAAAAAAATGAATCACAAGCACCATATAGCTCCTTTCACACAAATGGCTTAACTGTGCGCTTTTGCTGCAGCTGACACGTGGCAGTGTTATTGTACAGCACAGAGCTGTGGATTGCCCCGTCTAGAGGTTTATGCCTGTGGAAAAAATCCTTCTAGCTGCCTGCAAGCCCCTGGTAGATCCATGGGAGCAGAGGACAGGCAGTGAATGCACTGCTGCCAGCTGTCCAGCATAGTATGGGAGGCAGTTGTGGTGTGCACACTAAACGTGCAATTCTTTTGAGAATCTGGGGTGTCCTGGCTAGTATACAACCAGGGTTGTGGGGTCGGAGTTGGAGTTGTGGAGTCAGATCAATTTTGGGTGCCTGGAGTTGGAGTCAGTGGTTTCAAAAAACTGAGGAGTCAGAGTCGGGTGATTTTTGTACCAACTCCACAGCCCTGGTAAGTATTAGACTAAGGAGTCGGAGTCGAGGAGTCGGAGCTATTTTGGGTACCTGGAGTCGGATGATTTTTGTACCGTCTCCACAGCCCTGTATACAGCTGAGTTTTTTTTTCTGGTGGCAATGAAACTGGTTCCTAAACATTTTCTATGAACTGGAGCGACTGGTTCCATATTAATGCAAACCTGAAGTGAAGAAAAAAAACGAGATAATGAATTTTATGTGTAGTACAGCTAAGAAATAGAACATTAGTAGCAAAGAAGATATTGTCAAAATGTTTTCCAGTACAGGAAGAGTTAAAAAAAAAAAAAAACAGTTATCTATGCAAAAGAGCTTCTCTGAGCTATTCCACCCAACTTGGGTCAAATACAGTTCTGTTTTCTGAAGCACCTACACAGCCAAGAAACAGTGAGACACAGCAGGAAAGTTCAAAGGGTCATTACTTCTGCTTTGTTTTATAGCTTAAAAGACAGAGTGTGTTTTTAAAACTGCAACTGAGAAAGAATGTTACAATGTTATAGAAAAGCTATATAACTGAAAATAAAAATATGAGACTCTTTTCTTTGTTACTAATGTTCTATTCATTATCCGTACTACACATACAATTATTTATACTGTATCATTTGTATGAGGGTTTTTTTCGATTCAGCATTGCTTTAAAATGTGTTGACCCCAGTTCTATACTTATGAGAGAAAACATATGGCTCTGGTCCTCAAACTAAGGCCCGCAGGCCAAATGCGGCCCCCTGAGGCTTTCTTACCGGCCCTCCACACACAGAATGTATTACTTATAGATGCGGAATGCTGTATCTTTAAAAATTGGCAGCCAACATATAGAATAGCAGTGCTGACACCACCCTTCCACATGGAAGCCAGAAAGAAGTCATTCACTGGCTTCCAATCATTCACTGTTGTCCAATGGGACGGCAGGTTGTCACCTGGGTATGCTTCTTTGTCTGACACGTAAATACTTATTTGGATTATGCTGCAGGCTTTTGCAGGCCATACGGTGACATTATGGCTCATATATGACTTGCTATGTTAGGGTCACAATATCTGCACTTGCTGTGATGGTGACATAACTGCACTTGTTGAGTTGAGGGGCATACTATCTGCACATGGTAAAATGGTCTGGTTAAAATGGGAGACATTAGGACTGCACATGTTAATAGGAGCTGTCTACAATGCCTAGATACAATGTCATGTTTTTCTACATCATGTTATGTACACTCCGGCCCCCCAGCAGTCTGAAGTATGTTGACCCGGCCCTTGACCGAAAAAGTTTGAGGACCCCAGATATAGATGGATGCCGCATAAGTCTTTTCATTATTTAATGCAAATGGATAATAATGATAGTAATAAGAACAATATTATACTGTATATCAGTTAGGGCCCATCTTATGCAGTACTGTGGAGTACAGACTGCTCATATTCTTTTCAACATCTGCCCAATCCATTGACAGTCAGCAAAATTCCACACTCTGATTTATCAGTTACTGACAGGAATATCGTGGAATGACTGTATCCGATAGGCACAAACAAATAAGGCAGTTATGTATAGTATTTACTGTTATTCCTTGCCATCTATAAAGCTCAGCTGAATAACATTTTTTGGCACAACTACAATGTGTTTCCCTGTGGCCATGCAAGGAGATCTGCCCCTTAAAGGACATCCGAGGTGAAAATAAATTAAAGAGCTAAATAATTGTATCTATCCTCCTCTTCCTCCTCCTAAAAATGACTCCCACAGTTTTATTTTATATTTAAATCAACTTTTGAAGTTTTTACTGTTTCATGGCCTCCTTTCAATGACACATTCATAGAAGTATGCCAGAGCTAAAATCTATGAACTATTAACCCTTTTTAATCGCTTTCCTGTTGCTCAGAAGCCATTTTCTGTCAGGAAAAGTGTTTTATGGCTTTAATTCCTTATTAGTGAGGGTTACACTATAGTCCGACCTGGACAAAAACTGTCACTTCCATACCCGATTTGTAACTCTTTCAGGCAGAGAATGAAAAAAAGCAACACAGCCTAGTTATTTGTGTGCTTGGCACTCTACATACACACGTCTATCTCATGTCACTTGTCACCTCGGATGTCCTTTAAAAGGTGTATCCTAAGGGGGACCAAATTATCAATTTTGCCAAATGGATGATTAAAATATGACTTGAATGTACTTCTTGATACAAACAGTGCTACTCTCCCATGGACATGAATGCACAGTCTGCCAATACAAAAAGCAGCTGTAAAGAAAAGCAGCTGTAAATAAATTCTGCAAGAAAGCCCAAGTATGTCTAATCCACAGACAGTAGTTAGCCCAAACTGGGTGACAATCTCACTTCTATGGTGCAGAAACTGTGGCTATCCAAACTAGTGGAGGGAGCTGCTACGCTGGACAGAATACATGACCTGTGCCCACAGCACTGTCTCCATTTCCTTCTCATCAATCACACCCCCTTTCCTGACATGGGTAAACTCAAACGAAACCAGATCGGGGTGTCAACAATGGTCACTGCTCATTTTGTACACAGAACAGGTCAGTTTAGAGATACACAACTCGCTGCCCAGCAGAATGCAACAGCAATTTGTTAACAAGACTATTAAGTGGCGCCTTTTACACAGTCGAGCCGTTTAGATCTGCATGCATTATAAATATATATTTCTTTTTTTCTTTAACTCATCTCCAAAGGTAAAAAGCCCAGCTGCAATTTGAGATGAAATGATAGTTTTCTCTTCTAAATGTGCGCAAGCAAGAAAGGAATCAAATTGCCCAGCTCTTTGCTTTGGTGGCTCGGAAATGAAGCCCGCTTTATACAGATGCCTTTTCTTAATCTGGGGAGTCATTTGCACGCGATATCAGCAAAGCTTAGCAACAGCTTCTCTCGCTCTCGCTTTACACATTTCAACTGTGACAAAAAAAGAAGTCAGTTTACACACGGCTTCAAATAAATTACATACATGTTTCATTATGTTTAGATTAACTGGCAGACATGATAGACATAGCTGATGACACACTACAATATTCATGAAGGAAAAGCTGACATTGCGAAGGAGTTCATTTTTAACACGGAAATGGTCTACAAAAACATCATTACATTATCAGGCATCTTCCCCCTGAAAAGCGAGTTACAGGAGTTACCATGGAGTCTGAGATTTTGTGCACCCTCTCAGGCTCGGATCACACTTGAGCCGGATCTCCCGCAGTGGACAGTGCAGTATCCATTGCAAGTCCGCTTGCCTGGAAAAAAAACCTTGTGTAGGTCAGGACTTTCCATTACGCTGACCGCAAAGGATCTGTTGCAAATCCACATGTTTGAACTGATCAAATGAATATCATAGGATCCACTGACATCTGCTATTTGTGTTGGTTCCTATCTGGCAAAACGGACAAAAAGTGTTTGCTTTGTGTTCTGGTGGAAATAATGCCTAAGAAATGTTACTTTTTTTGTAACGGCCTTCTGACAGACAATGGGGTGTATTTACTAAACTAAGGTAAACCCTATAAGCACAAACAGTGCCTCAAATTTCCTACTTGGATGGAAGGAATATATAAAAGAGACTGAGAGCCGATGATAGTATTAATATACAGTATATTATGATACTGCACTAACAAATAAAAGTCACCAGAAAGGCAACCGGTTGTCAGGCATGCAGGGAGAATAATCCCAACCCAGCTTGTGTTAAACGTTGCTCTCTGTAGCAGGAGGATGGGATACAACCTTCCACCAGGGGTGGACAAAAAACCTGCCAGATCTCTATATACAGAGGCGCCAGTAGGGCATAAAATTCATGCTGCTTAAAAAGAGGGAAAGGTGGATTTACCTCCAAAAAAAGGTATTCACACAATATGCAATTATACTCAAATTTGCAATAAGTTTCTTGATCAAACAAGCCGCTTCATCAGGCACATAAAGCATCAATGGCAGATACTTCTTTTTGTGTGTCTGATGATGTGGATTGTTTTGCCGAAAAACACTGCACATTTGCGAACACATTACATATTGGCCTCAATTCACTAAGCTTTATCAAACACTTTATCAAATGTTTGATAATTTACCTCATGGGTAAAATATAATCTTGAATTTGCTAAAGTGTTATATATTTATCAAATGTTTTATCAATAAAACGTTCAATAAATCTATAACACCTTAGTGAATTCAAAATTAGATTTTACCCATGAGGTAAATTATCAAACGTTTGATAAAGTTTTTGATAAAGTGTTTGATAAAGCTTAGTAAATTGAGGCCATTGTGTAAATACTTTTTAGAGGTAAGTCCATTGCTACTTTTTTTTTTTTTTTTTTTTTTTTTTTTTTACCGGTTCTTTTCTGTATTTTATGCCCTACAGGCGTCTCTATACATAGAGTTCAGACAGTTACATTTTCTACAGGACACAGTGGCCCATGTGTAATTAACATTTCTACTGAGTTTTTTCCTAGGCGTTATTTGAACACCTTGTCAATATAATGCCTTGTATACCACCAACAAGCAAGAAAATTAATAAAAAAAAAAAAATCATTGAGAGTAAATTTTCATCTATTTTTGATAAATTGCTGAAAAGTTATTTTAAACAGAAAATGAAAAATTATCTCCTAAGGGCCCATTCACACTTGTGCGTTTTCAGAGTGATTTCAGCTTTGCTGACAATCGCTAGCGATTTGAAAAACGTGTGCACAATGAAAGTGTATGGAAGTGTTCTCATCTAAGCGTTTAGCGATTTGCTGAAACGCAAACGCGTTTCATGCAGTGTTTTCTGAGCGATTCTGGAGCGATTAAATAAAAGTATTTAAATTGAACTAGAAATCGCAAAACGCTAATCGCTGGAAAAACACTTTCTATACAGTAAAAAAAAAAATCGCTAGGAAAAACCGCCAGAAAAACGCTCAGCGTTTTGCGTTAGGGCCCATTCACACCTGAGCGGGAATCACACGATTCCCGCTCATGGCAAACCGCTAGCGGTTCTGCAAGAACCGCTACACAATGTAGCGAGTGGCAGTGTTCTCACTGCCGCAGTTGCGGTTAGCGATAACCGCAACCGCGCTGCATGCAGCGGTTTGCAGGCGACGAGCGTTCCGCGATTTGCGATTGTGATTAGCGTGCATAGCGCGCTAATCGCGATCGCTCCAAACCCGCCGCAGTGTCCAGTGATTTTTCCGCGCTAATCGCGGGAAAATCACTCCCGCAGAACGCTGCGGTTTTAAGTGTGAACGGGCCCTTAGCGTTTAGCGATTTCTAGTGAGGATGGGCCCTAAGAGAAAACTGAGGAGAAAAAGTTTATTACATAGGGTAACTAGATTCCTGCTCTGGCTAAAATGCTTTAAAGTTATTCCCCTGGAACAAAGTACGCACACAAGGAAAGCCAGAACAAATGGCTTGCATACCTGTTAGAGATAAGTGATTTCAAACCTGCATTTACTTTGAATGCAAGACAGTAAAATTAGCATCTTATTGAAGATCTCTAGCCATCCCTCTAGGTTACCATATTCATCCAGTCTCATTCTTTCAGGCGAATGCTTCAGCCTTCCAGGCCATCTACGCATTTGATTTGGATGCCAATAAAGAGTCGTAACTCATCACCTTGGCATAGTCTGCCTGGCATCTTAAAAATCACAGAATGCTGGCATGAATGCACATACGTGAAGACAACTGGAACCAACAAAATGATGATTATTCAAGTGCATCTAGGAGGTAAATTTCAGCTGGGTGTTGTTTTGTGCAGCAGTAAATAATAACTGGGATGCTCAACACAGTTCCACATATACTCCAGATAATTAGTGGGCCATGCAAACAAACAATCCAGCTGCAATCTTCAGCAAGCCCAGCAATATCCATCCATATAAACATGCACACTTTGCTCCATTAACCCAATCAGGGTTTTTCATTTTATACCTGAATGTCAACATTTTTGCTTTTATATATCAATATTAAAAAGAAAAAAGGAACATGTGCAACATATTACACATATAACATCAGAACAGTGGGCAGGACCAACATACAAAAAAAAATCCAGCAATCTGTAACCTCAACTTGAGAACAAGAACACGAAGGTTCATTTGGCATATACAACAAAAAGGCTTATGCTGTGCTCATCACAGCAGTAAAAGTGATGAGACTGAACAGAGCTGCAGGAGATCATGTATAAAGGCACTGGAAACAATATCATTTATTCTATAGCAAAAACATGCAAAATACATACCATTTATAATCACATAAAAACCTACATGCTTGAGTAAACAAAAAAAAAATGGCCTCTCATTTCTCAATTTATATTTAGGGGTAACATATACTGCACAATGGTGCATTTCTCTGCAAGTGGACACTAGTGGCAGCAAACAGTGACCCCCTTTGGGGGGGGGGGGGGGCGAGAACCACCATAATGGCGACAGGGTTGACAAAAAGCAGAGACACCAATATGGAGATAGAGTGCCATGGAGGAGAAAACATCCTCTTGGTTTCTATTCGATGCAACCATTTTCACCTGTTCACTGAGGTAAGCCTGAGGGGACATGGCTTGGTTTATGTATATGGCACATGTCGGCATACTTCAGGACTGTGGGCAAAGCAGTGCAAGTCTTTCCTTTTTGCTTGTGGGAGCCACAACTTCACACTAATAGCTATCAAGCAATTCAGCTTACAGCCCTTTCGGGATACCAGCTCTTTATGAGAGAGGATTGCATTTGAAAATCCCCATAAAAGAAAAAAAAAAAACAACAACTTTATTTTAGTAAAGCTATTTTAGTCTACCCATAGACTTGAAATTTAGACTGCAGATGAATGGGTGAGCAAACACATCTGACATCAGCAGGACATAAAAGGTGCCCATAGTCTTGATTATCTGAAAGTACAGAACAAAGTACCATCTCCTGACCTAACGTCGCACCAAACACATGCTTGTTCCCAGCAAAAGAATGAATTCCTACAGATCACTTCAGCTGAGCACTAGGCAAACACCATATATCTATGACCTCGAGACAGCGGGAATGCATCCTCTCCATACATTGCCAAATGTTCAGGCAAAGGTTTTCCAACTGAAAGGAAAATCTGTATGTACTGTATCAGCAGATATCAGCCTAACATATAAGGGGCTCCTCTGCAGACAGAAGACTGACAGTGTTTTTGCTTGACTACCACATGCATGTAAAAGTATCACATCTATGGGAAATTTAAGTCATAAACATTGCACACACCACTATATTCAGAAATAGTGCCAAGAGGCAATGCTTCAGCACACAAACTTTGGGTAAAAGTGTGTCAAGATGCAGGAATGAATGACTAATGCTGGCTACACATCATGCAATTTACCATTCAATTGACGGGTAATCTGACAGGAAGTTGTATAAAGTGTACGTGTCCAAACTGCTCCTGATCAATAACGAGATTGATCTTCCGATGATAACTTCCCTAAATCGATCGGAAGCAGATCGGACATATGGAAAAAATAAATTCAATCTCATCAATTGGATGGGAAGTTGTATCGTGTGTACCCAGCAAAAAGACCATTAGTCACTGGTTAGTATTACAATAGCAGTGTTCTCCCCAGGAAATTTCTTCAGCCGGGTGGCATGAAAAAGTAGCCGGGTGGGGCGAGATGAGAATGCAGGGCCAGTGCTTCTGTGAGCAACTCTGCTTACAGCATAGGAGTGTGAGAATCTGCTCAGCTGCCTGTGCAGACAGGCAGCGTTTTGACCACTGTTCACGTCTGCATTCTGCAGGTCTCTTTAAGAGAGACTTTCTGTCAGTTCTGCAGCTTGTGTTGCTGAGGAATTTGCATACATTAGTTATGCAAATCCGTTACCTGCCTTCTTTTGATGACTAGCACTATAAAAGCATTCTGCTCCCAGAATGCTTTGCTGGACATTTCCCTTCCATGGTCTGTTCCTGATGGACACTGCTGGAGTGTCAGCCATTGCTATCTAGTATAGTTAATTCCTGGGGGTTGCTTTAGGCTCCCCTTCTAGTCCAGTCAGGTTGTATTATCTGTTTTGCCTGTTCCGTCTGTCTTGTGTTTGGATCGTACAAGCCCTAGCGTTAGCGGCTGTGGATCCTTCTGATTGAGTCTGGAGTGTAGGTTGAAACAGCGGTTGTTTCTGCCTACCTCATCTGTTCTGTCTGCCGTGTGTTTGGATCGCACTCGCCCTAGCGCTAGTGCTGGGGATCCTTCTGTTCTGTCTCCTGGGATCGCGCTAGCCACTTTTCGCTAGCGCTGGGGATCCTTCTGTTCTGTCTTCTGGGATCGCGCTAGCCACTTTTCGCTAGCGCTGGGGATCCTTCTGTTCTGCTACTCTGTCTCCTGGGATCGCGCTAGCTACTTTTCGCTAGCGCTGGGGATCCTTCTGTTCTGTCTTCTGGGATCGCGCTAGTCACTTTTTCGCTAGCGCTGGGGATCCTTCTGTTCTGTCTTCTGGGATCGCGCTAGCCACTTTTCGCTAGTGCTGTGGATCCTATCTCTCGCTTGTCCCTGTTTTCGTGTGTCTGTCTTGTCTGATTCGAAACGCTTGCTGTAGGCTCGGTGAGGTAACCGTTAAGCAAGCGCTCGTGTTCTCTGTTTCGTGTTTGTCTGTCTTTGGTTAGTTAGGCGTGCTTGTCTCTATTGTGCTTATCACGTGGAGACCGCGCATAACCGCGTGCACTGTTGCGAATGAGTGCGGTGTTCGCGGTTAGCTAGCATTTGTTATTTTCCGTATCTCCTTATTGTATTATTTGCTGTGCCTTTGCTACTCTCGTGCTCCGCCTTGCTGTAACCTTGTGTCACGTCTGGCGATCGCACCTCTCGCGATCGCGTTCCTGCTTCTTATCTGCTGTGGTGTGTGCACAGTCGCGGGTTGGCGACTAATTTTATGCACACACACACAATCTGTCTCTGTGCTCACTCTCAATCGCTTCTCTTGCGATTGCGTTTCTTCCCTTCGTACAATTCCTGTCTGGCGTGTGTGGTAGGGCAGAGGAGCTGTTCCTCTGCACTCCACAGCTCCACCTGCCGACAGGAATTTCCCTCTGCAGGTGCATAGCACCTAGCCTGGGTGTCCTCAATAATACGCTTGTGGAGGAAATCCGCCGCGTCAGCGCACGTCTGGTGCGCTGACCACGGAGACGATTCTGCAATCGTTACAAGGAGGAGGTAAGCCGATGACAGCCGGGTGGTAACCAAAACTAGCTGGGTGGAGCACCCGGCTAAAAGAGCCTGGGGAGAACACGGCAATAGGCATGCAAACCCATGATTACATGCAAAAATTCTATTCTGGTAAACTGAGTATCTTACTGTCTGCAATGTATAGGCCATCAAAGTGGGAGACCAACATCAGCTGGCTCGTCAAACAGGATACCTATAGGAGGTTTCCTGGGAAATGCTAGAATGTTCCAGTATACTACTTGGACCGGATTCCAGAGATGAGCTGCACAATCTCCTAGTACACATGCACACACACCTCCACAGAGCATGGAGCTGGAAGTCATGCTAGCAAATATAAGCCACTAACTGTGTATTTATTATTAAACGCTAAATTAAGCAGCAGCTGGTGGCTTGCTTTTGCTAGCACAGTTTTCACTGCCTATACCACTAAAAATTACTTGCGCACAAAAGTGGCAAATATCAGATAGTCTGTACACTAAACCAGTGTTCCCAACCCTGTCCTCAAGCCCCACCATGTGCATGGTTTGGGAAAGTTCATCAGTTCTGCTGAGACACTTATTACCTCACCTGTGCAGGTTTGTGGTTTCCTACAAAATATGTACTGTTGGTGGTCCACTGCACTAAACTGTAGGTTGTGGTCACCTATGTGATATTCAAACTTCATGGAAATGCTTTAAACAACAGACTGACCTGCCTGTGGCAATAGAGAGCTGTGAACTGCTGCAGCGGGCATTTGACTTTATTTTACAAAAACTTCCCCTTTATTTTACAAAGCTCTTTATACATGTCATAAAAAGTCACTTTGACCACTCATTTGACAGGGAAGCTCTAAAGCAAATCTCATCTAACTTTCACTTCGATTTTGACAACGGATTTCGGCAACAGAAACCTCGGGAATGTCTGACATGCAATTTTACATTATTATTATTATTGATTTATAAAGTGCCAACATATTCCGGGGCACTGTACAAATTAACATAAGATGACTCCAGACTAATTAAAAAAACAGCTATTAATGTCGGTGACAGGTCTGATTTAAGACTTTTTCTAACTACCCCCCCCCCCCCTTCCACCAACTATCATGACACTCTCCATTTCATCCCCCCCCCCCCCAATCACCACCTGAGGGTCCTCAACCCCAGGGTCATAGAACCATGATTCTCAACTGCTAGGAGACAGTTTGCCTCAGATTGTCCCAAGTTGCCTTCCTCTCACAAGACCATGAATGAAAGGCATCCTAGAAAATTCCATGCCATCCCAAGGAAGTCACATCCTAAAGCCACACCCCCACTCGGGAGGGCAATAACAAGACAAGACGCAGAACATTATATCTCGATTTTGTCCTGGTGGACTCAAAAGACCAGCGCTGCAGCCACTAGGACGCACTCTATAGGCAGTAGCAATGTTAGGGAGTCTTTCCCAGGAAGAGCCAAGGTTTGAAGCCTGGTACACTATCCAGGTCCTACAGCTAAACGCCGAAGAACGAAGAATGTGAGCGGTGTGAGCGCCATACTCCTTTCTAAAACTGTCCACTGCCTCCATAAACAGATGGAAAGTCGCAACCTGACAAACACGGGAACTACCAAAATGTAAAAAAAATAAAAAATATAAATATATATATATATATATATATATATATATATATATATATATATATATATATATATATATATATATATATATATATATATAAGCAGCCCTCTGCCATTGCTATGTATGTCACTACTATGTACAGTCAAGCTTTAAACGTTCAGCATCTGGAGGAAAATGGAAAACAAGAAAAAACTAAAGAAGTATGAAAATATTACAGTAGATAGGGTGTGAGGAGAAGCTAACACACCTCATATAAGCCAGTCAGACATAGGGAAAGAGGAGCGCTTCTCATTTTACCTCCTCATGCCCCAGGACATTGCCAGCTTACACCAAGGGGAAATCTCTCACAGAGACAAGTCATCATCAATCACACTGTGCTTATTAGCACCTCTCACACTTCTGGTAGTCCTCCACAAGACACCGACAAATGACACATAATTTATACTGCTGCAGGGTCCTGGAAAATGGAGCTCTCCAGCACCGACAGGGTTACAAAGAATTAGTGAGATAAACAAGAGCGCCAACACACAGATGGCCATCCACGGCAAGGCTTCTATGCACAGCAGATCCAACAAATATATAGGCCAACGCCATGTAAAAAGGTAAGGGACACTGAGTGACATTCTACATCACAAAGTATCTAATCATCACAATAAAGTGGAAATACATCCTAGCTGTTCATTATAGCAATAGTGACATTTTACTGTCAGCCAGTAAACAAAATGGACCTCTATAAAAACTCTTAAAATGCCACACATAAAACGAGAAAGGTTCAATCTCCCAATTGATATTTCCTGGTTGGAAACTTGTTCAGGGAATACTGACTGATGTACCAGATTTCTAGTAGAAAAGCTGACTGGAATTTATCAGTTCCATAACTATGCAGTGGTTTTGTCCTGCCCAATGCACATTGCTCTGTCACTCACCCCACAGCCAGCCAATCCCCATGATCCACTACTCTAGATGGTCCCCCCAGTTAATTTATCTCTAATACTGTCAGCCACTGTGTCACTAAACTAGAATTTTTTATTTTTTGTTTACCTGGACATGGTAAAAATTCCAGACTTGAATCCTAGCAAGCACACTATCTGCATGAAGTTTGCATGTATTTTCATTGTTAATGTGCGTTTCTTCTTAAATACCCCCAAAATACTCTATTAGGTTAAATGGATTCTAGTACAACTCAGTGGTTTCCCCAGAATTTTTCTCCAGCCAGGTGGCATGAAAAAGTAGCCGGGTGCGGCAAGATAAGAGAATGCAGGGCCGGAGCTTCCCTGTACAACTCAGCTTGCAGCAGAAAAGGAGGTGAGCCGATGACAGCCGGGTGCTCACCAAATCTAGCCGGGTGGAGCACCCAGCTAAAAGAGCCTGGTGAAAACACTTTAACTGGTCCTAAACTGGGGTAGAGACTCTAAGCTGTGAGTCAAATTGAGCAACAAATTATATAAATGTTACCATTGTCTACAAGCAAAGACAAAAATATCAATTCTATATAATTCCATACATAGGAATGGTTATGGATAATAAACCTAGGATTCAACAGACATTTCAAGTTTCAGTTTCATATCTGTTATGATTGGGATTCCACAAAGCTATTCAACTGAAAGTTACAAACTCCATCACAGAAAATGTTCATAATACATCATTCAAAATCAGTCATTCTTTTACGAATCTGAATGATGACACACAAAACTAAATCATAGAGGCGGGTTAAAGTTACCTTCTAAAAAAATATGCATAGATTTTTATATATAATCATGCGATTTGCAAAATGTAAAAACATATCACAAGTACCGGTACTATAACACACAGGAGAAAGAAGTCCCATACACAGGAACAAGTAAAACACTTACAATAATAGTCATACATCTGCTTTAAAAAAAAAACCTGAGCCTAAGCTGAGAAACACATGCTTGCCTAAGGAGAGGGCCGCCTCTGGATCTTAATGAGGCTTCCTACAGTGTGCTCTGATCCCTCGTTTCCGCTCGCAGAACCTCCAGCCAATCGGGGCTGTGCTCCTCTTTTGGCACGAGCTACCTGTGCAGTAGCACAAAGCCGGCAAGTCGCGGCCAGTCTGACACAAGTGAAGTGCGCTATTTACATATCTCTCCAGCAGCCACTAGAGGGATGCATAAAGAGCGCACTTCCTCTTGCGGAGACTGGTCGCGACTTGAAGTTCCGGGACCCGGTACCAGAGCTGCGGGCAGTGGAGGATGGCGGCATGGGAGCGATCCGTGCCCATGGGGCTGGAGGAAGCCCGATGTATAAACAGGTAAGTATCAGTAGTCTCTGGTTTCCTTTAAAGAGACTCTAACAACAAAAACCTCCCCTGGGGGGTACTCACCTCGGGTGGGGGAAGCCTCCGGATCCTAATGAGGCTTCCCACGCCGTCCTCTGTCCCACGGGGGTCTCGCTGCAGCCCTCCGAACAGCCGGCGACAGAGCCGACTGTAGCTTCAATATTTACCTTTGCTGGCTCCAGCGGGGGCGCTGTGGCGACTTTCGGCACGGAAATAGACGGAAATACCCGATCTCCGTCGGGTCCGCTCTACTGCGCAGGCACCGGAAACTTGCGCCTGCGCAGTAGAGCAGACCCGACGGCGATCGGGTATTTCCGCCTACTTCGGAGCCGACAGCCATCAGAGCGCCTGCGCAGGGGCCAGGAAGGTAAATATTGCGTCACGGCTGTACGGAGGGCTACAGCGAGACCCCCGAGGGACGCAGGACGGCGTGGGAAGCCTCATTAGGATCCTAATGCTTCCCCCACCCGAGGGGAGTACCCCCCAGGGGCCGTTTTGTCGTTACAGTTCCTCTTTAAAGAGGAACTTCAGCCTAAACAAACATACTGTCATTAAGTTACATTAGTTATGTTAATTAAGATAGATAGGTAATATAAGCGCTTACCCACCCGGTTTTAAAAGAACAGGCAAATGTTTGATTTAATGAGGGCAGCCATTTTTTGGTTGAAAGGAGGTGACAGGGAGCATGAGACACAGTTCCAACTGTCCTGTGTTCTGATCACCCCTCCCAGTTGCTAGGCAACATGAACAACAACATAGGAAATCCCATCATGATTTGCACAGCATCAGGGGAAAAAAGCACTATAAGAAATTTTTGGCTAGGGTTCAGGATGTGTAAATCAAATAGTAGAAAATTTGTTGATAATACAAAAAGACACAATTACATAGCTTGATTGCATGCAAAAATCAGCTTCATAAAATTACCCAATAAAAACTTGCGGAGCAACTAGGCAACCACTGAGAGATGCTCTGCCTTGACTGCAACTAGCCTAATCTAAGCCGGCATCATACGTCCATTCATACAACCAAGCAAATGGCGCCCACTCACTCCTAAGCGTTGCTAAACTCCATTGCTGTGCGTACTGCTTGGAGGGCTGCTCCCATAGGGGCTATAAGAGTCCACCTGCACTGCAGCGATATTCAATGAGATAAACAATATTCTCCACAGGGATATAAGATAATTGGCAACTTGAGAGTCACTCTTACCACCTCCGTGATAACTGGCCGTGTGGGTACCCACTTGGTGGTGTTTCACAAAGTCCCATATGGTAACGGACAAGTCAGCTCTTCCATCTGTACAAAGTGTGCGCTTGAGCAATGCTTCTTGGAGCGGTTGGCCGTGATGGAATCTGCTCCGTCAAAGCAGCGTCCTGATACTGTGCTCGGCGTCAGCATCAGCTGTTAACTGTCGGCTATACCGCTGCTACAAGCCGCAATCAGCAATGGCGGCACGCATGGAGGAGTAAGTGACGGCTCCAGAGTGAATAGCATCCGCTGGTGTGGATATGACGTGCATGTGATGCACTAGGCTCCGCCCATCGACGCGTTTCCCGCCCCTTACAGGCGATTCGTCAGGATGTACTGGTAGGCGTACTCCTTCCTTCCTTTATGTCATGCACAGTCCCTTGCTCCGCCTCCCATCCAGCAACTGTTGCTAGTCAACAGGCAGCTCCGTAGCTCCATGGAAGTAGTGAGACTTCTAAGTGATCGCCACACTCTCACAATTTATCCTTCACAGACACAGAGTATTCCACTTTACCCTGTGATAGTGACTATATAGTATCATGATTCTTCTTAATCGAATTGTCCAATAGTCCACTTACAATATCTATAGTGGCATTTCACTTAAACAAAGCAAGGGGGAAGGCAGGGAGGGACAGGGAGAGAAAAAATCATCACGGTGGGTTGAATTCTCAGCATATATATACTTCAACTCCACTCGCGCAATGGCATGTCACTCTCATCTGCCATACCACCATTCACTCATAGGTTTGAGCAATCACTCACCTACTACTAACTACAGGTGGGAGATTTCAGTTGCATTTTTGTCTCCTTCCAGTATATATCTGCTTTTTCAGATATGACCTTAAATTAAAGTCATTGTTCAAACCGTAGGGACTAAGTGTCTGGAGTCGAAAGATCCACATCCCCTCTTTGCACAATAATTCATTGGTGGTATCACCTCTCCGCCTCGACATGTTTAGTTTGTAAATACCCTTGAATAGTGTGCCCTGTAGTCTACTCCCATGTTTAATGGCATAATGTCTGCCCAGGGTCGTATCCATATCCCCATTCACAATATTGCACATATGTTCAAGGATGCGGGCTTTTAAGGGCCTCTCAGTCATCCCTATGTACATAAGGCCACATGGGCAGGATATCATATAGACAACATTTTCAGTATCACAATTTATGAAAGATCTTATTTGGAATTCATTAGTGCCTCCACTGTCCCAAAATGTTTTGGCCTTATGCACATAGGGACATGCCTTGCATTTTCCACACCTATGCATCCCCAAGATTGGGGTCCTATTAACCAGCTGAGCGGTCTGGACGAGCTCAGCTCGTCCAACACCGCCAGCGGCTGCCGCTCAGGCCCTGCTGGGCCGATTTTAATGAAATAAAAAGCAGCACACGCAGCCGGCACTTTGCCAGCCGCGTGTGCTGCCTGATCGCCGCCGCTCTGCGGCGATTCGCCGCGAGCAGCGGCGAAAGAGGGTCCCCCCAGCCGCCTGAGCCCAGCGTAGCCGGAACAAAAAGTTCCGGCCAGCGCTAAGGGCTGGATCGGAGGCGGCTGACGTCACGACGTCGGCTGACGTCGATGACGTCACTCCGCTCGTCGCTATGGCGACGATATAAGCAAAACAAGGAAGGCCGCTCATTGCGGCTTTCCTTGTTTATTCTGGGCGCCGGAGGCGATCGGAAGATCGCCTCCGGAGCGCCCTCTAGTGGGCTTTCATGCAGCCAACTTTCAGTTGGCTGCATGAAATAGTTTTTTTTTTATTTAAAAAAAACCCTCCCGCAGCCACCCTGGCGATTTAATCAGAACGCCAGGGTGGTTAAGCCAGGTTTTCGGGGGTGGGCTACTCCTGTATTCACTGCTGACTAGCATATCCTTCAAATTGTTAGCCCTTCTGGCCACTATCTTAGGGGTAGGATCAATTATTCTTGCAATCTCAGCTGAGCCTGTCAGCAGATACCAGTGTCGTTCCATCAATTGGTGTAGTTTGTCCCAGTGCGCCCCAAATGTAGTGATAACTTTGATCTTATCCTCGGGCGGGCCACTATCCTTCCCACCCGATATATCATGGCCTGACGCATCTCGCTCGGCTCGTCCCTCTAAAAGATCTTCTCGATTTTTATCCCAGGCCTTTTTCAGTGCCCTCTTAAGGATCTTATGGGGGTAACCTCGCTCCCGGAACCTCTGGTACATTTCTCTGGATTCTTTCCTGAAGTGGATATCAGTGGAACAGTTCCTGCGTAAACGCAAGAACTGACCATACGGGATTCCTCTAATTAGATGGTTTGGATGGTGGCTGGTGGCGTGGAGGAGACTATTACCCGCTGTTGGTTTACGGTATGATGATGTACATATCCGATCACCCTCTATGGTTAACAGCAGGTCCAAGAAAGAAAGTTTTTCCTGACTAAAACTGTAGGTAAGCTTTATGTTCCGCTCAACACTACTGATACGTCTCACAAATTGATCAAGTTCTTCAGTCCCCGCCCTCCACACCACCAGCACATCATCAATATACCTGATCCACAGGGCCACTCCCTCCAGGAATGCTGGGTCAGAATAGACCACCTGCCGTTCCCAGAGGCCCAGATGGAGGCAAGCATACATTGGAGCGCATGCCGCCCCCATCGAGGTCCCCCGCATCTGTCGATAGTATCGTCCCGAGAAGGAGAAACAATTATTACCTAAAATGAGATGCATTGCCTCAACCAAAAAAGCATTATGGGCATATGCCTGGGGGTAATGCTGGTATGTGTAAAATTCTAATGCCCTGAGTCCCTCCTGGTGAGGAATCGACGTGTACAATGACTCAACATCGATGCTCACCAGGAGGGACCCAACTGGCATCCTAAACCCCGACAGTGTCCGAAGGACATCTCCAGTGTCCAAGACAAAGGAGGGTAGTGTCATGACAATAGGTTTCAAACGGAGATCTATGTATTGTCCTAACCTTTCAGTTGGTCCACCGTTCCCAGATACTATTGGGCGGCCTGGGGGATTTTGGCTTTGTCTGTGCACCTTAGGTATAAAATAAATCGTCGGCTCATTATATTCCACCACCCTTAAATATTCCCATTCTTTATGATCAATGACCCCAGTATACAGAGCTTCATCAAGTAAGTCATTGACTTTTTGTTTTATTTGTGGGAAAGGGTCAGGCAGTTTTCTTTGATGGGTGGAGCTTAGCTAAAAATGCAGCTAAAAATTATGCTTTGGTAAGAAAAACAAAGTTCTGAAACACCAAGCCTTTTCAGTTCTGCTGACTAGATTTTTAGTCCGGAGGTTCACTTTATGCAAGTAAGTATGCAATTTTGTACCCAAGCTTCGGCTCGAGTACACTTTGCGAATGCCAAGATAATACAGTGTGAATACATCTCTGCATATCTGTCCTGAAAGCAGAAAGGAGCAGCCAATAACAGTTCCTTGAAGACAATACTCATGAATATGCAGCAGCAGCAACTGGCTGCCACTGCATCCACTTTAATCCACTCTATAGGCTTTCTGCTTGTGTGCCTTAAAAACAAAACAAAAAAAATTCCTAAAGGCAGGTGGAATGACTGAGAACTGTATTTACTTACAAAGTGCTCAGACTCTCCAGAGGAAGACCTGAGTGTGGTATTGCAAGTCATGGTTGCAAGTAAGCATCTTTTAAATTATGTGCTACACAATTAAGAAGTATAGCTGGCTGCAGACAAAAGAGTGAAAGGTATATTTTAACAAAGCATGCACACATGTATATATATTTAAAAAAAAAAAAAAAAAAAAAAAAAGTAGGTGCTCTCTAATGGCCTTTCACCAAGCCAAAGTATCATCATTATTATTTTCTATTTATATAGCACTGACAAGGTAAAATTAGGCCTGCAGCCTGTCTGTCTTGTGAAACAATGCGATTTCTGATTTTAAACCCGATTCTCAGAGCCATCACAATTTGGCTCTACAACCACTGAGACTGCTCTAGGATCGCTCCCAAAATGCTGCAAGTGGAGCTACCCCCATAGGC
The DNA here is from genome assembly GCF_040937935.1 of Hyperolius riggenbachi. NCBI lineage: Eukaryota > Metazoa > Chordata > Amphibia > Anura > Hyperoliidae > Hyperolius > Hyperolius riggenbachi. Next base: position 133,814,385 of record NC_090651.1, read on the forward strand.
TTCCACTGTTGCAGATCACTGGCGATCAAAAAGCACTGCAAAAGCTCTGCCAGAGGGCCCCAGGTCTTAATTGCATCTCATTGACCACCTCTACTGCGGTTTGCCCCAGTATTCCACTAGTCAGGGACGTGTTTTTAACACCATAAACTGCCATTTATCTACCCATTTTGTTTACCTCCCATTGTATTTTAGGTAGACCATAAATTATATTAAAGTGGTCTGAAAGCCAGCATTTCTACTTTGCTCTAAAAGATTTCTCATAGCTTGAAAGCTACTATCCCAGAATTTTTTTTTTTTTTACTGAAATTGTTAAACAAAGCACTTTGTCCTGCTATTCAGCTTCAAATCCGCATCCAAACTGGAGGTAACAGTATCATTATTTGCATTCCAATGTTGATACATGTGTGTAAGCAGTGTAACAAGTGAAAAGGAGCTCTCTGTGAAGTTCTCTGTGCTTCAAGCCCACAAACAGCTCAGAATAGCTAATTAGAAGATGTTAATTTATAATGAAAAGCAGTTTGAATAAAATGCAATGGCAGGTTTCAGGGCAAGATAAACTACACTTTAGAAACTTGTAATTTGTAAACAGACAATATTACTTATGCACAAAAGCAAATATGATAACTGTATGGGCAATAAAAAGTAGGAAAACGAGCGGGGGGACCCGGCGGATCGGCACGGAGGGCGCGGACGGCGTCCTCCGTGCCGTAAAGGGTTAAGCAGGTAATTAACTTTTTTTTCCCTAATTTGGCCTCGTAAGTCCTTTAATGAAAGTTATGTTGGAGTTTCAGACCACGTTAATGCTATTGTATACAAGAACAGGAGGGTGAATAAGCCACAATAGCCAGATCTGTGTATTCAAACATCCTAGGTTAGCAGTTCAGTTTCATTTTATAAAGCACTTTTTTGGGGGGCAAACAAGAAACTGTATATATGCAGTTCTGCTTTAAGGGGAATCTGAAATGAAAATAAACATCTGATATAATTAATTGTACGTGTAGTAAAATAAAACAGATATGAGTCTCATTGTTTCCAGTACAGGAAGAGTTAAGAAACTTCATTTCTTATCTATGCAAAAGAGCTTCTCTGAGCTCTCCTAATTTAGTCAGCTACAGTGCTATTTTCTGAAGCACTTATGCATCAAAGAAAAAGTGAAAGAAAGTGCTACTAATGTTCTATTAATTATCCATACTAAACATACAATTCATCATACATTTGTTTTTTCCGCCTCTGTGTGACTTTAAAGCTGCCCACACTTATCAATCAGCAGGAAAAAGGTTATTTCAGGACATACTTTGTAAAGAACAGTCCAGTGTATGAATTGTCTGCAACATTCCAATCTCATCATTATCTTTTCAGACAGAATGAAATATATGTCATCATTTAGACCAGAATTAAGCTAAGCAAGGGCAAATTCAGATGAGAGTACCCAACTCATACTCATTCTCACTACTTACTTCATATTCAGAGCTAAATAAATATCCAATTTTCATGAAGAAAACCTCTCAGAGGCCAGAGACAAACATCTTTGGTCACCGATTTATTAATTTATGCAGTGATCATAAGCGACGCAGGAAATGGCCCCGTGCGATAGAATCACATTCATTCACAGATCATCTGCTGTTTTATTATCTCTCTAGCTCACAGAAAGTTAACAAGCAATCATGCATTATACTGATGTGTTCCTCCAGCATCTGAAGAACTACAAGACCAAGTATTCTTAATCAAGAAAACTGAGGCCCCGTTTCCACGCCGAATCCGCAGTTTGCCCCGCAGGCCAATTGCGCAGGGAAACTCTGCCATAGAGAACTATAGCGCCGCCGGCCAAATCGCTTGCGCTAGCGATTCGGGCGGCATTTCCATCCGAAATGGTGCGGCAGGCTGCGAATCCCATAGCCATGCATGGTGCGGCTGATGGGATTCGTCTGCATACCTGAAGACCCGGACGTGCCTCCGCGTCTCTTGCAGACGCACGGGGCTCAAGTGGAAACGAGCCCTAACAGGGCGTTTTGGAAACTAATTCCTGTAGAGTATCTAGAATGACTTAAAGCGTACCTGTACTACGATAAGGTAAAACGTGACAGAATTCAACTCATTAATGGTACAATCGCTTATACAATCGACCATACAATTGATTGCATTGGGTCTCTTTAAATTGAGGAAATAAAAAAGGTTTCACTTACCTGGGGCTTCTACCAGCCCCCTGCAGCCGTCCTGTGCCCACACCGGTCCCCCGCCATGGCTTGGTTTCGGTTCTGCTGACTAATCAGCTGGCAGGCCACTGCATTTGCACCTCCCTGACCGCCCATGTCCTCATTCACACTCCCGTTGGCTAGAGCGTCCTGCGTCTGCTCAGGATACTCTTGCCGACAGAAGAGAGAATGAGGTTGCGTGCGACCAAGGCTTTGCAAGCGCAGTGGCCCTCCAACTGGTCACTGGAATCAAAACTAAGCCGCAGCAGGGGACTGGAGGATCTCTGAGGACCGGTGTGGGCACAGGAAACTCTTTATTTCCTTCGGTTTAGGTTCACTTTAATGGAGCTAAACAATGAAAAATTATCGTTCTATTGATTGATGGATCTGACCTTCGGTTTGGTTAATTTGGTCTGATCGGATTGCTTATCATATCCCCTCTCGTTGGTGGGCCCAAATGATTGTTTCCCCATCAATCGCAATAATTGGAGGGATGGGGCAGGCAGTGGTTAAGTCAGCGTCATAACTTACAGAGTGTGCTCTTCCTCTGCCCTCCTTCTCCCGGTCTGTATGGGATCCAGGGCTGTGGAGTTGGTACAAAAATCCATCAACTCCGAAGTTTAGGATTCCACCGACTCCTCAATTTGCATATTACAATCTTGTTGATTGAAAGTACGCAACATGAAATTCGTCTCTTAACTGCCTCGCTTAGGAATTTTACAAGACAATTGAAGTGAGAAGGATATGTAGACTGTTATATTTATTCCCTTTAGACTAAAACTAGTCCTTGGTAAGAGTACTTGTAAAAGGTACAGACCGGAACAAAGAACATCTATCAGGCCCTAGGCAATGTAACTGGGGGTACATGTAAGGCTCAACACACCATACAATCTTGGTTGTTCAATCTTACCACTTTCATGTAGTATAAGAGCTTATCCAATCAATCTTTCAAGGTATTTTCAATCTGTTGGACCTTATATTACATAGATTTGCTTAAATCTGTACAACCAAGATTGTATGGTGTGTGTTAAGCTTAAGATTGATGTGCAGGTACTCTGCAGGGTAATGAGGGGATTCTTCCTCTATTACACATTCGTCATGCACAATCTGAACCAGGTTTATAGGTGATAGACAACACCTGTGTTCAATGTGCACAACATTCTCAGTGGATTCCCTGCAGCTCTGGCGAGTGCAAATGTATAGTACTACTGTGTAACATAGTAAACCTGAGACAGATGAAATTAAAGTTGTATACATACCTGTGGCTTCCTCCAGAACCCCTTCAGGCTAATCAGTCCCTCGCTGTCCGCCACCTGGAGCGAGCGACTGATTGGCCTGAAGGGGGCTGGAGGAAGCCCCAGGTATGTATACATTTCTTTCTTTTCATCCATCTCAGGTACCCTTTAATTCGTAGTCATCAAATTTTAACAACATATCAAATTATTTGATTTCATGAGCAAAGAGAGTGCATACATTTGCATAAATCAGCATCAATGCAGAATTATTTCCATCTCATTGACCATCTCTATTACTGACACAGCTACACATCCAGCTTTATTCTTACAGCATAGATGTTATTTAGTAAATATAAGAGATTCCTGTGTACACATCATACATACTGTACAGTCACAATCAGATATGTAAATACAGGGACTGCTTTATTGAAGCAGCACGAGTAACTAATTTTGATTGGTTTATTTCATTTTTGTGGACTAAGCACAGATATATATATATATATATATAAAAAATGTATGATGACTATTATCTGAGAAATACAAAATATGATAAAATGTTCTAATTACAGTTACAAATTCATTAGGAGTTGGTGCATTTTTTTCCCTACTCCGACTCCAGGCACCCAAAATTGCTCCGACTCCACAGCCCTGATGGGATCTGCTATTTTCCTTAAGAGAAAACGCAGCTGTGCACATTTTGTAGTTCTTGGCTGTCGCTATGCATGCTGGGATATGTAGTCCGTGCTTGTGAATACAGCTCTGTACTCGCATCCATGGACTACATCTCCCAAGTGTACAACTTTCTCCCCCTCTCCACTCAGCCCTATTCATGTGTATTGTTTACATGTTCACTTTCCTAGGTTTTGCATGTTTAGTAGCAGTTAATAAGAGCGCATGCCATAAGGCATTGTTGCAGCTTTTCCAAAGGCATTCCATTTGGAGGTGTTAATCACGTCACCCAAACTTCTGTACAAACCTAGAAAGCTCTGTACATCTCTAGAAAGCATGGAGCTGGCAGCAGAGTTGGTTTTCCCAAACTAGTACCCAGCAAAAAAGAACAAATGTGCATTGCCACTAAATGCAAAATACCAATATACCAATCAAATATTGTTAAAAAAAAATGGCACACTGAACTACAGAGAGCTTTAATAGTAACCTGTAATGAGAGCAAATGTATGCATCAAGTGGTGCTTATCCTCTGACTCTAGCTTGGCACTTGCACCTTCACAAATCCCTTATTTCCTACCATCTGTCACACTATATGGGCTTAACCTCCTGCTTATTTGCGATTTTTTATTGATTTGTAAGTATTATATGTGCAATGGGATCGTGTCTTGATGGTTTGTAACAATGGTTATCTATTGTGTGCACAAACCTATGTGTGCCTATAGCCTATTTTCAAGGGGGTGGGACTGCGTGCCGAAGCCCAGCTAATATGGGGCTCTTATGACACTTCTATCTAATGCAGTTTGCCGACAGTCACCAGAGACGCACTTTAAGACTTTTGCCGTAGACCCAGAATGAGCATACAGACCAGGTATTTGCCTTTAAGACTTGCAATGTATAGAAGCAAAATCAAAATATTTTTATTAAGCGTATCTAAAGTCTAAAAAACAAACAACTACAGCAAAAAATAGATTCCGTAGTAGAGGGAAGCCTCAGGATTGTCCAGCGGGCTCCCCAGTCTTTTTATAACTCTCCATTCCAGCGTTGGGTCCCTCTCAACATTGTCGACATAGTAAACTATAGGAGTTTGTGATGATCATATAATATATTCCACAGCTATCCACATCCCTCATCCCTGCCCTAACATCGCTGTTTAACCTATCCCTCTCCACCGGAATTTTTCCATCCTCACTCAAGAGGGCTGTTGTAACACCACTACTGAAAAAACCATCTCTAGACCCCACCGAACTTGCTAACTACCGCCCAGTGTCACTTCTTCCATTTGCATCTAAATTACTTGAACGCCACATCCATGCAGAACTAAGTCAGTATTTATCTGCAAATTCCTTGCTCGATCAGTTCCAATCTGGCTTCCGGCCAAACCACTCCACAGAAACAGCCCTCACCAAAGTAGCTAATGATCTCCTCACAGCTAAATCCAAAGGCTATTATTCCATACTCATCCTTCTAGATCTGTCATCAGCATTCGACACTGTCGACCACACTCTACTCCTACAGATCCTTTCATCTATAGGAATAAAGGACCTCTCTCTCTCCTGGATATCTTCCTACCTGTCTGGAAGGTCTTTCACTGTTTCTTATTCAGATCAGGCCTCCTCTTCACATCCTCTGTCTGTAGGGGTACCTCAAGGCTTTGTCCTCGGTCCCCTCCTCTTCTCCATCTACATGCACGGTCTTGGTAACTTAATCAGCTCATTTGGTTTCCAATACCACCTATATGCAGACGATACACAACTGTACCTCTCGGCCCCAGACCTTAACTCCCTCCTCACAAGGGTTCCCGACTGCCTGTCCGCTATCTCCTCTTTCATGTCCTCTCGCTTCTTAAAACTTAATATGAATAAAACTGAACTAATAGTCTTTCCACCATCCCTGTCCACCCCTTTGCCTGATATTACAATAAATGTTAACAACACGTCTATAACATCAGTTCCCAAAGCACGGTGCTTGGAGGTAATATTTGATTCTTCTCTCTCATTTACTACTCACATTAACTTCCTAACCAGCTCCTGCCATTTCCAACTGAAAAACATAGCACGTATCCGACCTTTTCTCTCCCATGACACAACCAAAATGTTAGTACATGCTCTTATTATATCTCGATTGGACTATTGCAATATATTGCTTGGTGGACTTCCAACTAACCGACTAACACCGCTCAATTCTGTACTGAACTCTGCTGCTCGACTCATTCATCTCTCCTCTCGCTCTTCCTCTGCTGACCCTCTCTGTCAAGCTCTTCACTGGCTACCAATTAATGAGAGGATTCAGTTCAAACTCTTAACCCTAACCTACAAAGCTCTCCACAATCTCTCTCCCCTGTACATCTCCTCACTAGCCTCCAGATACCAACCCAACCGCAATCTCAGATCTGCACACGAGCTCCTTCTATCCTCTTCTACAATTACCTCCTCACATTCACGTGTACAAGACTTCTCACGTGCCTCACCCCTCCTCTGGAATGCCCTTCCACAACACATCCGCCACTCTCCCACCTTCAAAATCTTTAAACGTTCCCTCAAAACCCACCTTTTCCGACAAGCATATTCTCTAGCTTAGGCCATGCACCCACTAAATAACCTAATTACGCACTGCCTGTACATATACTGTATACTTCCCCCACCTCTTGTTTCCACCCCATTCCTTTAGATTGTAAGCTCGCAAGGGCAGGGCTCTCACCCTTTTGTGTCATGGAATGTTATTAATTCAATTGCTTGCACACTGTTAGAAATTTATACATTTTAGTCATCATGTTAAATCAAGTTGTAATCAGCAGTGCTGTATCTTGTATCAGTGTTCATATTTCATGGATATCATTGTCTGTATCATTATGTATCCCTTGTTTGTTTTCTTACATTGTACAGCGCCACAGAATATGTTGGCGCTTTATAAATAAATAATAATAATAATAATAATAATAATATGTGGTACAGTTAGGGTCATTTGGAAACAATCAGCTTCATATGGTAGGTTTACATGGCTTGATACAACCTACCAAAAGCTGCCTACACACCTCTGGCTTTCCTCAGCCAAAAATCTTAAGCATGTACAGGTGTCCCCATATGTCACTGGCCTCCCCCTTCAGCGCTCTTTTGGTGCTGGTTGATGAACCCCAATGGATAACATCCTGAAGCAATGTGCCTCTCACTCATTCTATCCATAGACTAAAACATACAGCTCATACAGCTCACCAGCTGGTCTGTAAAAGGCCTGTTTATATATATATATATATAAAAAAAAAAAAAAAATAAAAAAAAAAAAAAGCACCCAAGTACAATATTTTCCACTGAATTCTAATATATACCTAAATGTAACAGTGGTTATTAATAGTCTACACTTTTTTCAAAGCATTATGGGGATCATATAGCACAGACATGTGAAACAGTAGAAATGCTGTACGAACATTTGTATAACATTTAAACACACTATGTACAGCATTAGGTGGGTATACACACACACCATCTCAGGTGAATGTTTGTAGGCATTTGTTATGATCGCTTCTGTAGCGTTTACTGCTGACTGCACTGGTATTGCAAACCAAGCAGTTCTAATGTCATTACATGCATTTGCTTGCATAGTTTGGTTTGCACTTAAACTAGTTGCTGATTCCATCTGCAGTCGCTCTGAAGTTTATGACAGTTTAATATGCTTTTGTGTAAACAAACATTGTCTGCTGCAGTGGAGGGGCGGTCCCTTTCCTGCAGGCTGCATATCATTGTCTGCCTTTTCCTGCTATCAGCCTGTGATTAATTACCATTCACTTGTGTGGGAGTCTGCAGGTCTGCTCCCATTGGATGACCTCAGTATAAAGAACTGCTTCCTGCAATGCCTCATGGGCTATCATAGTTTCAGACTCTATCTGTTACTCTGCTCGTGCCCCACCTCGTTCCTGGTCCGTGTGGACTGCGCTGACTCCTGCGAAGGGGTCAGCGAGTCCTCCTAGTTCTGCTCTTGTTCTAGAAGTTGCTACTTGCTTGTCTTGTGTCATATATTGGTTCATCGCCAATATATACGCATACTTGCGCATTTTGTTATTTTCCTTGTATTCGTGTTACGTTAATATATCAGTGTCGCTGATATATACGTACACGAACTGTTTATTTCCTGTGTTCAGCTAGTCAGTTTTCCAGCACGTTTTGGTAGTTTGCGCGTATCGTGAACACCCGTGCTGAGCTAGTTATCCTGTTCCTGGTCCTGTTTGTGGATTGCGTTCATCTCTGCGAAGAGATAACGAATCCTTCTGAATCCTGTTCCTGGTCCTGTTGTGGATTGCGTTCATCTCTGCGAAGAGATAGCGAATCCTTCTGAGTCCTGTTCCCTGTATTACTTCAGTCTTAGTCAGAGTTCCTGCTTATGTCATATATCGGTTCATTGCCAATATATACATATGTTAGTCAGACGTTACGAATAGTTTCATTGATAGCTGTAATTGTAATACGCTAGGAAAACATACTTATTGTATATTTATCTGTGTTACGTTCATCTATCTCGATCCTGCTATTTCCTGTCTCTCCTGTCCTGTCTTTGTGAGGCACGCCATCGCCGCAACGCATTGGCTGCCTCATTCCAGTCTGTCTGGTTTTGGACGCTTGCTGTCGCTAAGTAATCGCTAGCTAGCAAGCGTTCATTCTGTCTACCTGTCCTGATCTCCTCAGTCCTGGTTTATGCGCTCAGCGCTGCCTTGCGCTGAGACGTTATTACGAAAGTGTTTGTGGCTGTTCAGATCTGCACCGGCTCTGTGCACCACAATCTCCTATTGGAGTCAGTCCTCTCCTCCACTAAACTGGGGATATCCTGATCCCTTGTGCTGGTGTGTGTACCTCCTTCACGTCAGCTTATGTGTTGTATGCTGACTGTGGAGATTACACCCCCAAGCTTAACATTATGATAGCCCCATTACCAATCCCCATTGTGGGGGGGGGTTCCCAGCAAAAATGACACTGTTTGTTATGGTTCCTGTTCCTTTAAGAAATTTGAGAAGCTCAATTCTGAAACAGAAAATGAGTTTTTTTCTGAATGTGCCAGGTTCCTGGCCAATCCTGAGCTCCAGGCTACTCCTGTTTCAACGTGGGCCCCCCAGCTAGTTTATGTTTTATTTAAGGGAAGATTGTTTCAGTGGGCCTACGATGTCTTGGATCATACCAATTTAAAAGAAAGACCACTGGAATTTCTAGCGTTTGTGATCCATAACTGGCTGCGCAAAACCGATTTGCCTAGCCCTTTTGATAAGCTCCTGGCAGCTTGTCAATCAGCTGCTCCTTCTACTGCCTACAAAAATAATCAGCAAGCAGATAATTGTTCTGATAACTTTTCTTCTGCTAAGGCAGCAGGGTCTAAAGCCAAACGTAAACGCTCCAAAAGAAAAGCGTTACAATCAGCGGAGTCGTTGCCCTTGGCGACTGCGCATCAGATCTGTAACGAGACTCCACCATTAGCAGATAATGAAATTCAGTCACCATTCAGGGGAGTCAAATGGACCTATGAAACTACTAATGAACTTTCATTGCTAGCCAGGGAAAATAAAGGTTCTTGTTTAAATGAATTATCTGAATATGATGATGAAGATATATTACAGAGTATTGAACAGATCAATTTATTCGTGCAGCAAGGGAAATTTGCATACACTACAGTTCAATACTTGCTACAGGTATTGGAGACCCTTAGGAATAAGAAATCGGCCAATCACCTGCTAAATAACCCAATGTATGTTTCTGCCACTAACACATTTGCAAACTATGATCAGCCGGAATGCTCAGCTGTTAAATATGCATGGGATCCTCCATTTGAGAAAGGAGAGATGGAAGCTCTGGTCTATGAATGGAAGAAAGATGCAAGTTCATTTTGTCAGTTTTACAGTGCAAAAAGTGAATTAGTATTGAATGCATGCATTAAGTCTGCTTATAACCTAATAAAAACTGGTGTGTGTGGGTATGACTTTGTGGCTCCATTGATCGATGTGTGGAGAATGATTCTGGACGATTTTTATGCAATTCAATCAGTTGATACCAGGGAAGACACACTGTCAAGTGGAGATTGTTCCACTTCCTCAGTTCCTGAGGACTCGCCTGCTTCAGCACCTTTGGCTGATTCAGCGAGTGATTCTGAGCTCCTTTTGTGTGAAATTGAAGTTCCTGTAATTCCACCCTGTACCATGGATAACTCAGTGTTACTTCCCAGTAAGACAGAAATTACTAATACTTCCTTAATCTTGCCCTGCACAAATTTCTCAGCAGAGGACCCAGAGGTCCTGCTGACTTTCGAGTCCAGCCTAGCCAGTACTCATGACTCTTTGTTTAGTGAAACAGACACCAGAAAAATCTTGCCTGTCTCTGCAAACACTTCTGCAGAAATTACCTGTGTTAATAAAGTTCAACTCCTGTCTGATCCAGCAGATGCCAATAGATGCACTACATCAGTTTCCGAGTCCCAGCAATCCTGTCTAGTAAACTCAGAACCCCAGCATCTGAATTTTCCAATTTTACAAATGAATGGTGATTCAGATGCGCAAACATTGTGTCTTGATCTTCCTGTTTCTACACCTCGCTCTAGTTTCGTGAATAGCTCAGAGCATCTGCTATGTGAACCTGAAATCGCAGAATTATTACCTTGTTCAGAAAATTTTCCAATAAATTTGCCCTGTACCATGAATTGTGCAGTAGATCTCTCCAATGAAACTCAGGTCACAGAATCATTATGCTGTCCAGCAGGTGCTTCCATGGTTTTGCCCTGCAATATGGACTGTTCAGTGATCCTGTCCAGTGAAGCTGTGGTCGCAGAGTCTTATGCTTCACCCAGTACTTTGGATACTTTAAACCCTTTAGCAGAGGAGGCTGAAGCACTGCTTACCTCAGTTGGTGTTGCAGTAATATTCACTTGTCTAGCAGCTGTTTTGGAATTACAGTCTGCTCTAATAAAACTTGATGAATTTCTGCCCAGCGAAGCAGAAGCCATTGAAATATTGTCCTCGTCAGCAAGTGTGTTAGATACCTTGCCCTGTACACAGTCTGATTTAACCAATGTTGTTGAGTCCCTCTCCAGTGTTGTAACAGCCGAGGAACTCCAGCCCTGTCCTCTGAATGTTTCAAAAGTCTTGCCCTGTAACATGGATAATTCTGACTCGCTGGAAAAAATAATAGAAATCTCAGAATTTCAGTCCGGGTTAATGAGTGTTTCTGAAACCAAGCCCTGTATCCTGGAAAATTCTGGTTCTCTGGCCGGTGTGGCAGAAGTTCCAGAGCCCCCTTCCTGTCCAGTGAGTTACTCAGTTTTGCCTAGTTCAGTGGGGATTGCTGCAATATTGACTTGTTTTGCAGCCCTTCATGAGCTCCAGTCCAGTGTATTTGATGAGTCTCTGTCTAGTCCAGAAGAAGCTATGGGAACCCTGTCTAGTTCAGTGCATACATCAGAAGATTTGCCCTGTCTTGTAAATGCCCCTGAACATGATTTGTTAATAACCCTGCTGGAATCAGCGACATCTAAGTCTGATCCTGCAGTTTTTAGTGAGAATCCAGTAACTATGAAGTCTAGTCATGATGAATTTTTTTTGCCCAGTTCTGGTTTCGGTCCTGTCTTGACTGACTTTGAGGTTCGCAGTTCCTTGACATGCCCAGAGGTTTCTCTTGTGCCGGTGTGCCCAGATGTGCTTCGTATGCCAGACTGCCCAGATGTGTCTGTGTTAGCGTGCTCACGTGCTTCCCTAGTGGAGACATGTTCTGATGTTGCCGGTTGGCCTGCATGCCCGGAGATGGTTCTGGTCCCTAAAAGCCCTGATCTTGATGTTTGTCCTTGTGACCCTGACTCTGGAGTTGCCCTGGGTTCCATAGGGGTTCTTGATAGTTCTCCATGTGAGCCTAAGGGGCGTTCTGACCTGTGGGGATCTCTTTTGGAGCTTCCAAGTGTTCTGGGAGATCTCTGAGGAAACTTGTCCTGGTACCTTGGACTGGTTCAACGGTGGGTTTTGTGTTGGTAGGGACAGTTCCGGTGGGCATTGCAAAGGCTTTGGCGTTTTTGGACAGTCCTTGGAAGGCGGTGGGTATCGCGCAGAGAGTTTCTTGGGGTTGTTTTCTGGAAGTCGTGGTTCTGATGGGTGTCACACTGAGGCTTGTAGTGCTGACGGGCATGGTTCGGTAGGTTCTGGTTCCAATTGGTCTAGTTTTGGTGAGACTGATTCGGGAATTTGGTTTTGTCGGACGGATCCGACCTTCATGAATTTTCAGTCAGATCAGTTTGCTGGATTTCCCACTTCTGATTTTTTGGTTTGGGTGGTTCAGGAGAAATATGTCAGTTTTCATAGGCGTCCAGAGGCCGCGTTTAAGGGAGGGGGTACTGTTATGATCGCTTCTGTAGCGTTTACTGCTGACTGCACTGGTATTGCAAACCAAGCAGTTCTAATGTCATTACATGCATTTGCTTGCATAGTTTGGTTTGCACTTAAACTAGTTGCTGATTCCATCTGCAGTCGCTCTGAAGTTTATGACAGTTTAATATGCTTTTGTGTAAACAAACATTGTCTGCTGCAGTGGAGGGGCGGTCCCTTTCCTGCAGGCTGCATATCATTGTCTGCCTTTTCCTGCTATCAGCCTGTGATTAATTACCATTCACTTGTGTGGGAGTCTGCAGGTCTGCTCCCATTGGATGACCTCAGTATAAAGAACTGCTTCCTGCAATGCCTCATGGGCTATCATAGTTTCAGACTCTATCTGTTACTCTGCTCGTGCCCCACCTCGTTCCTGGTCCGTGTGGACTGCGCTGACTCCTGCGAAGGGGTCAGCGAGTCCTCCTAGTTCTGCTCTTGTTCTAGAAGTTGCTACTTGCTTGTCTTGTGTCATATATTGGTTCATCGCCAATATATACGCATACTTGCGCATTTTGTTATTTTCCTTGTATTCGTGTTACGTTAATATATCAGTGTCGCTGATATATACGTACACGAACTGTTTATTTCCTGTGTTCAGCTAGTCAGTTTTCCAGCACGTTTTGGTAGTTTGCGCGTATCGTGAACACCCGTGCTGAGCTAGTTATCCTGTTCCTGGTCCTGTTTGTGGATTGCGTTCATCTCTGCGAAGAGATAACGAATCCTTCTGAATCCTGTTCCTGGTCCTGTTGTGGATTGCGTTCATCTCTGCGAAGAGATAGCGAATCCTTCTGAGTCCTGTTCCCTGTATTACTTCAGTCTTAGTCAGAGTTCCTGCTTATGTCATATATCGGTTCATTGCCAATATATACATATGTTAGTCAGACGTTACGAATAGTTTCATTGATAGCTGTAATTGTAATACGCTAGGAAAACATACTTATTGTATATTTATCTGTGTTACGTTCATCTATCTCGATCCTGCTATTTCCTGTCTCTCCTGTCCTGTCTTTGTGAGGCACGCCATCGCCGCAACGCATTGGCTGCCTCATTCCAGTCTGTCTGGTTTTGGACGCTTGCTGTCGCTAAGTAATCGCTAGCTAGCAAGCGTTCATTCTGTCTACCTGTCCTGATCTCCTCAGTCCTGGTTTATGCGCTCAGCGCTGCCTTGCGCTGAGACGTTATTACGAAAGTGTTTGTGGCTGTTCAGATCTGCACCGGCTCTGTGCACCACAATCTCCTATTGGAGTCAGTCCTCTCCTCCACTAAACTGGGGATATCCTGATCCCTTGTGCTGGTGTGTGTACCTCCTTCACGTCAGCTTATGTGTTGTATGCTGACTGTGGAGATTACACCCCCAAGCTTAACAGCATTGCTCAAATAAAGGGAACATAACTTCAAATTATAGAAGACAGTAGTTTGTGTTATAAGGCTTGATATACATGGAAGATGGTATAACAGGGATTTCTGGTACACAGCTAGTGTCCTGTAGTTTGTGGTTCATAGGGTGCCCATAAGTGTATTGGAATAAAAGAGTAATAGTGGCAGAAGTGATTATTCTGTCTTTGTGAAGAAGCAGAGCAGATCTTGGGAGAACTAGATGGACCATAGAGAGTGCAGTGAGTTTTCCCATCAAGCTCCTAGGCCCCTTCATGAAGATCTACAGGTCCTATACATCAGACTTCAGATATAGTGCCTTTTTCTAGGATGGACACGTCGTTTCTGTGCCACGCTGACCCAGTACATGGCCAATCTTGCCACAGATCCTTTTATTCTCTCACAGCACCAAGATTAAATATTATAATAAAATTTGAAAAAAAAAAAGTTTTGCAAGAAGGTTTAGGCTTAACATCAGTATTGCAAGGTAAATTAGTATTATGTGTTATGCTGAGGTGAAGATTATGGCTATAAGTCACAACACACACAGCCCTCTTCCCCAAAATAGCTGTTATAGTGGTAGATATGACTATCAAAAAAAATGCAAGTATCTAAACTCTGAGGCAACAGGCACTCTGCAAATACGCTTAGAAAAGCGCAAAAAACAAATATTTTTTTTTTATTTTTTTTTTAATAAATATAACTAAGCACTAGGAGATGTAAAAATAATCGGGCACAAAATCGCAAAACGCTGGCATCAGCAATTGCGATTTTAGATGTGAACAAAGCCTAAGTCTGGATTAGCTGCATGCGTGTATCAGGTGATTCAGACACTACAGCAACGAAAGAGGACACCAGGCAACTGGTATCGTTAAAAAAAGGAAATACATAGGATAGCCCCCATATCACTCAGTTCAGGTATGCTTTAAAGCAGCCTGTCTCAACCTTTTTTACTCGGGAGGAACCCTGCAAATAACTTTTTGATCTCAAGGAAAGCCTGCAAACAATGTTTTTGGTCTTGAGGAACCCCTGCATTTATTTTGCAGGAGGCATGGTCTTTAAAAGTATGTGTATCTGTTTATTTCACTACTTCCTATTATATTGCCCCTTTATTATACTGTCTCCTGACCCCCCAATTTAATGCTTCTTGTTACAGTACTCCCTATTTTAATGTGCTCTATCACACTTCCCCCACGATGGGGGAAAATGCCAAGTAACCCCTGCAGAGTACTGAAGGAACCCTGGGGTTCCAGGGAACCCTGGTTGAGAAAGCCTGCTTTAAAGCTTTAGTTCAGCCTACTATATTTTAAAGCATACGATTGCTAATTTAAGTAATGCAAATGTTCTATGCGTTTGTAATGAGTGTAGCAGTGCGCTTCTCTCTGCGATTCAAACACGTGTGCACCCTGACTAACTTGTGGTCAGCACTACAGCTCAGAGAGTCTAGTCATAAGATGGTTTAGTCGCAATATCGGTTAAAAAAAATAAATAAATAATAATTATATCTCTTTCATCAGCAGACGAAAAAGTTGGGCAGCAGGGGAAAGTTCACAGCATGACTGACTTTTATAAAGGTGTTTTGCTGGGAATAGCTGCATCAAATATAAAAGCTGTCAGTAAAGGCCTAGGCCTTTATTCACCTAGGCTACAAACATGTTTCACTGAAAATAGCAACCCAAGATGATGGTACATATACCTGCCAAATGCTGTATGTAGTGTGTTTAAATGTTAGACAGATGTTCCAACAGTAGATTTTTTTGTTATTTTCCACTATATAGAGTCTACTTGAGTTAAAGTCCTCCCCCCATCCCACTGTGAACACACGCACACTGAAATGAACTCGGCCAAAATGGCTAATACTAACCTCGGACAACAATCTACCATATGTACAGCAGCCCATGATTCCCCCTGGCGGATTAACTCAGCCGACCACTGGCTGAGGGCACGGTTCTCCCCATTCACCTAACCTACTCTGCTGCATCAGCCCTACTTGGGGCTACTACAGGGGGTGCAACAGACACATGCAGGCTAGCGACATGTCTGTACAGCCTTGGCCCCACACTGTCACCTGTGAAATAGCATCCTGATCCCTCCCAGGTAACAGTCCTCGTATGTGTGTACAAGGCTTAGCAGTTGCTCAATTATCACAGCAAACCGTGTTGGAAGTAGAAGAAGAGAAGGATGGCACAGTCAGTGGATGTGGTGGAGCATTCGTTGGTTTTGCACTAAGCAGTATAGAAACCATGCATTACGATTATCAAACTTTCTGCTAAAATTCCAACTACAACGCAGCATACAAAGTGGAAAACAGATCACTAGTCTCCAATCTATTTTCTGTTCAGGAGTATAAACAAAGAACAAATCTGGCCACTCTAGACATCAAAATAAGGTAAAATAGGTTCTGAGACACAACAACCAACACACAAGTCCACAAAGATGGCTGTCCCCACCGTGAGTGTGCCCCATTTATGTGCAGTGACTGTGGAGACTGGTTCACTGAAAATAATGCCACAGAAGAGTAAATGGTTCTTGCTGCTTGGTAATGGGTACAGGGGATTATTGTGCTTAAATTATACTGATGAGATATATTTAATTCCTAAGACACTTACATGCTTTGACATTTAACATGTACGTTCACATGAGTTAAAATGTGCATGGCCAAAAACATTAAATACAAAAAACATGCATACCATTCAGAAATAAAAAAAATTAAAAAAAAAATAAAAAAATTGCAGAATGCATTCCATTTTATAACAATCATGAATACGAAAATACGCTACAAGTGAACAAACTCAGATTAACATGGGATGCCAGATTACATCCCTCATTGCGGCAAAACGTAGAAAAAAAAACAAACACTATGGCCTAGTGCACACCAGAGCGGTTCAGCTGCAGTTTGCGATCCGCTTGCGGGTGCGGATCCGCTAGGGTAATGTATTTCAATGGGCTGGTGCACACCAGAGCGGGAGGCGTTTTGCAGAAACGCATACTCCCGGGCTGCTGCAGATTTCGGAGGCGTTTCTGCCTCAATGTTAAGTATAGGAAAACCGCAAACCGCTCTGAAAAACGGCACTTCAGAGCGGTTTGCCAGGCGTTTTTGTTACAGTAGCTGTTCAGTAACAGCTTTACTGTAATAATACATGAAATCTACTACACCAAAACCGCCACACAAAACCGAAAAAAAACGCTAGCTGAAACAGAAGAAAAAGCGTTTCAAAATCTGCTAGCAGTTTGCGGATCTGCTAGCGGTTTTTGGTGTGCACCAGGCCTATGCGGACAAGGCCTTATGACTGGAACACACCATGCAATTTTCTGTCAGATTGACAGACAAATTGATAATTGGACATGCTTGATCTGCGATTGCTACCGATTGAGAACGGGATCGATTATGTGTAGTAATGATCTGAAAAATGATCCCGTTCTCAGATATGTCAGAAATTATCAATCCTATCCCTTGATATGATGAGGGAATTGCATGGTGTGAACCAGACTTTGGGCTGCACAGGATCAACAGGTATCAATCATATGATCTCATGAACTACATCCAGAAGAAGCCACAAGTCAATGTAAAATACATGGTGAGAGAAAAAATAAAATAAAGTGTGTGTAGTGTGGAGGACCTCCTTATGAAAAGGTTAGGATGTTCTTTTTTAAATATAAGCCAATATATATATATTTATATATTTATTTTTTCATACAAAACAGAAAAGCCCATTATAGTAATAATAGGCATACATTTACTGACTTAAAATTATTACTAAGGCACATCAAAAAAACCAACCTCATATAAATACTTTACAATCCCCAACTAATATCTCGCTTAAATTGAACCTTAAGTCAGAAAAAAAAAAAAGAGTTTTACTCACCTGGGGATTCTACCAGCCCCCTGCACCAGTCCTGTGCCCTCGCAGCCACTCACTAATCCTCTGGTCCCCGGCTGCCAGCTAGTTTCGTTTTTGCCGACAGGCCCGTCAGGACAGGCCACGCGTAGCTTTTTTCGCATTCCCGACTGTAATTAGCACTATTGCGGGCCGCAACGCGTACAAAAATACGCGTTGCCGCATTACGAACGCATAGATATTTGTACGCGTTGCGGCCCGCAATAGCGCTATTTACAGTCGGGAATGCGGAAAAAGCTACGTGTGGCCAGTCCTGATGGGCCTGTCGGCAAAAACAAAACTAGCTGGCAGCGGAGGACCAGAGGATTAGTGAGTGGCTGCGAGGGCACAGGACTACTGCAGGGGGCTGGTAGAAGCCCCAGGTGAGTAAAACTCATTTTTTTTTTCTGACTTAAAGAGAAACTCCGACCAAGAATTGAACTTTATCCCAATCAGTAGCTGATACCCACTTTTACATGAAAAATATAATGATTTTCACAAACAGACCATCAGGGGGCGCTGTATGACTGATTTTGTGCTGAAACCCCTCCCACAAGAGGCTCTGGTACCGTACGGTACTCTGGGCAAACTGCCACAATGTAACAATGACACACACAGGAAATGGCTGTTTATAGCTGTCTGTTAAAGCCAGAACAGCTACATAATCTGCCCACAGTAACAATGTCACCATGTAATACATGTCAGAATGTGAATCTGGGAGAGGAAAGATTTTACAATGAGCAAACTCTGACTAAATCATGTATACATAATTATTGTAAAAATTAAGCACCTTTTTATATTAAATTATTTTCACTGGAGTTCCTCTTTAAGTGTCCCTTTAAGAGTCTTGTCAAAAGTACCAGGAACAATATATTGTGCATCAACAACATAGTCCACACTTTAATATGGCCTATTCTGTTATGAGATAGTGCCCCAAAAGCTTTATATAGCCAGCTAGCCAAATGTAAGATGCTTGAGTAGTTCCCAGGAGGGCAGAGGTCACACACACACTTCCATTGACAGAAGGTAAAATGTAGATAAGTTATAAATGTATAGCAACACAGGCTTCTGGGAGTTCTACAGCCTTGACAACATAGGCAAAATACTATTTATACTGTATTTAATTATACATAGCTGGCACACTGCACAGTGCTTTAGAAAGGTCTATGAAGCTTCTCATCGATCCAGATTATGGTATATCTAGTCAAGCTCAATTTGTCTTCTCCTAGTGAGATAGAGATAGATATATATATCTATCTATCTGCATTATTCATTGCTTTCTGTACTCCAGTGGAGCTCACAAGCGTATGCCCCTACCACTGTCACATAACCATCCTGTTGCCCAATCCACACTTTATGACCAGTCAGGCGCTATGCAATTCATAACATTTCAGATTGGAAGAAATCTGCGGCCAGGCCAGATTATGAAAAAAAAAAAAAAGGACTGACAAGGGCCAAATTGTGATGGCTAGACTGGGTCAGAGCCCCTACAAAATAGCCAGTCTTATGGGCTGCCCTTGCTATGCAGGGGTTAGTACTTACCAAGAGTGGAGCAAGGAGGACAGCAGTGTAACCTAGTCCCATCCCACAGAAGAGCTACTAACGGCCATGAAGAGGAATCAGAACACAATGCATTGCAACTTGCTGTGTATAGTGTTTCATAGCCCCAGAATAGTCAGAGTGCCCAGGCTGATGCCTGTCCACCACCTGAAGTGCCTACAGTGGACCACGTGAGCATCAGATCTGCACCATGCAGCAATGAAGAAAGATGGCCTGGCGAATCAAGTTGTCTTTGGTATTCAAATTCCTCATGTTTGAATCTAATTGTGCACCTGTGAAATGCATTGGAATAAAACAAGTCCGCTTCCATAACTATATAAGTACATACTGCGCCTCCCGCTGTGGCTCAATAGACCCACACAACATTAGGCTGGTAATTTAATGTTTTGGCAGATCAAAATCAAACTAAAAGTTATGCAAAAATCTGAGGGTGTTTACTATCTTTTTACACACATGTATGAGGTTTTATATCAGGATGCAAGGAGTACACTTCAGGATGATAGAGTAGGTACACTTCCTATAAAAGGTGTACAGTACATAGAACACAAAGAAGCATATACTAAAACACATACTCTTCCTTTTCAAAAAAATATCTACAAAAAAAAAAAAAAAAAAAAAAAAAAAAACACCAAGCCGGGCCCAAACTATATGCTGCAGATTATTTTCTTTATTTCAGAAAAAAGAACAAAACGGGACAATGCAATAGCTAGCAATAGAAAAATCTTTCTTCAGCAACTTAAAATATAAAGACTAAAACTAATGATTTCCAAATGGCGGCTACAGTTACCTAACCACACAAGTGATCTTTTCAACAACTTTAAAACTTATGATTTATTTTTTTTTATTAATATGGATATGTGTAATAAATAAAAAAACATAATAAAGGATGCACTGTTCAATTCAATTTTCTGAAGAGTGAAAAGGGTAATTCTGTAATGTCTCCTGGGCTCTGGCAGCTTCTCTCTGGGGGTAACCACAGTTTCCTCCAATACACCAAGAGCCCCTCTTCCACTTTACTACTGTCCTTTTTTGCAGTTGTTCCTATTCACAAAGTCAGAAAGGGCATGACAGATGCAGGTGACCAAAGAACATGGCAACAGGTGACTAGAGCGAGCATTTCGTATAACTACTGTAAAGCTATATAAACAATAATATGGATCAGACAGCTGAAAAAGGACACCAATACAACCACTTAAAGATAACCTGTACTGAGTAAAAATATCTAAAATAAACACATGAGGTAACTTCAAATGAACATTACATAGTTACCTTGCCATCAGTTCCTCTCAGAAGTTCACCATTTTCTTCTGACAATAATCCCTTCCAGTTCTGACAATATTTTGTCAGATCTGAAATATATCAGTTGCGGTCAGTTATAGCTGAGAGGAAAACTGATGTACCAGGTAATGTCCATGTTTCCCTATGGCTCAAGTGGGCAATGTTACAGTTTAACTGTGTGCTGCCCAGGAAGCTGTTATGGGTAATGGCCATTTTCAAAAAGGAGGACGGAGACTTCCCTTGATCACAGTGGACAAACAGGACGCGGGAGAAGACAAAGAAATTGAGGAGTAGACTACACAGGAGGTAAGTATGACTTGTGTATGCTTATTTTGACTTTTAATTTTCAGTTTAGGTTTTCTTTAAGGATCAGAATTTCAGGATATGATTTAAACTATGATAAATAAAAGGACTTTGATTTCAGCCCGGCCACAAGAAAAGCTATTTCTGTGGCATAAGCACTTTAACATGGTGTCTGTTTCTCCTGTACACCATTGAGTAAGATATTAACATATACACTATGTGATGTATAGATGATGCAGAATTCAGGAGCCATTCAGGCTCGGTAGGATCCAAGAGGCATTTTGACAGGCGTTTCCACTGACAGTAATAAGTTACATTCAGGCTATCTGCCACTTGCAATTTCTCGGTCACTGCATTTACCTACATCTGTAGCCTCCCGCATATGGAGTAGGTGTACAATATGTGTGCCTTCTGCCACCTTGCACTGAGAGCAATGCCAAGTCTCTCTTATGGTCTGTGAATTCTGCTACAACTTCATTCATATAGAGCATGCATGGAGACAATAAAAAAAATAAATAAATAAAAAGATTAAAAAACACACACGCAGGACGTCACATCTCTGAGCTGTACGGGACAAGTCTGGGTGGAAGCCCATCACAAATAACGACAAAAGGAAACCTGGTCATTTACAACCCTCCTCTGTCCTAGAACAGCTGTCTATTTGAGGTCAGCTTAAAATACTAATGAATACATCCAAGGACCTTAGTGGCCTAAAAACAGGCTGTGCCACATTATTTTAAAAGGGTTTCATTCCAAGGAGCAGCAAGTGTGAACAATAAAACAAAAAAAATAAAAATAGAAGTTCATGAGCAACTATTCACAACTCAAAACTCACATAGATCTGCCACGGCCAATTACACACTCAAAATATTCCCATCCAAGTCATTTTCCCAGCCCCATTCTATTGCTATAGACAGCACTGCATCACTCCAGGATATTCAAACATTGCTGTGATCTCAGCTGAAAATTCAGCAATAGTCTGTAATTTATACTGCTATAGCCCAATGTCGCATCTATCTGAAATGAGGACATTATAATACGCTGTGTGTGTTTTTCCCCTCACTATTGTATCTGAACAACTTACACTAGTGTATTCATTTCACAATGTTGACATGACCGCGCAGAACTCTTGTTTATCAAATCACAACTGAAAATATACAGCTTTTACTATACATTCTGTAAGTTTATCATGATTTACATGTGTGGAAGAAACCAATGAGAAAAACAGGTCTTGTGATTCAATTTCATTTAGTCCTTGTGTCAAATAACCGTTCACTGTATCAGGAAAATGCTATATGCACATGACTCTAAAAATCTACACACTGTGCACTGGAAGATATACAGTGAATGTGATCTACAGTATCCTATATAAATGCACCTAGTGCATTGTTATGTGAAGGTATAAAATGATATTGACCATTTTATGGGATTCTTTATATTCGTATACTCATGGCTTAAAGCAAGAACTGTGTTTTATTTATTTTTGTTTTGTACACAATATCGAACACCTAACGTCACATGAAACAGAACATACCAACTCCATGTTCTATAATACGTCTGCATGTTTGTTGAAGGATTTTCCATGAAATTGTAAATTAACATTAATAAGTAGCTGTTAGTTTTGTCTTTTATAACAAAAATGTGTAATGTGTGTTTGTATTCTCTGGATGTTGTGCACAATTCTGTTGTGTTTTGTAAACAGTGGGTTGCGCGTGTAGCTAGTGTGTCTTTCACCACAACAATGCTCTTTTTCAACTTGCACTCTGAATAATGTGGGATAAAAATCTTGTAAACGTTATTCTTGTACTTTACGTTTACTCTACAACAACAACAAAAAGAAGAAGGCCTTTTCATGAAAGGGGAAAAAAGGGCTACACAAAAATAGGTTTCATAATGACTCGGGTAACATTAGATGGATAACCAGGTTAAAAAAAAAAAAATGTATGTTTACAGCAAAGAATTGCAGAGAAAAAGGTAAATAAACAGAGAAAGGAAATATTCAGCATAAACCCCCCAAAAATAGCTACATGAAAAATGGTCAGAAAGTTGTCAACTATATTTACAGCAGCAGCAAATTAACGTGCTTTAGCAGGAAAACAAAAATACACTGGAAGGATTTCTACGACGTAACTGCCCTTATGGCTTTTTCACACGGTGACACTGCACTCCAGCCTCCATGTCATTCAAGAACGCTGCAGAGACCCAACAAATGACATTGCGAGTGAATTAACTAAGACACCAACCACAAAGTGATCAACAGCCACCATTCACTGTGATGAAAAATGGGATGCTTGTGTGTGGTGTGTAACCGGCTCCAGGAGAAAACCATAGGAAGCAGTGCACATACTGCCTGTTGCAACATCCCTGAAGACAGCGCAAGTCAATAGAAAATGGCATATATAGAAATCTCAAATACAAATTATTCAAAGAAAAAAAAAAAAAAAGTAGTATTCAAGGAAATAGTGAAAAAAAATTTAATAAATAATAATAATAATAAAAAATAATACACACAACACAACTCAGTAATTTACAAACACAGATATGTATTAAATATACACCAATGGTCAAATAAAAAAAAAGGTTTGCACTAACATAAAATAATTATTTGGTGTTACTTAACATTCTACAGTATTACCAAGAAACTTCTGACCCAGACTGGAAGCATTATATTTTTTCAATGCATTATTGTCACTTTTATTGAATGGGGCAACATTGTTAGGACTGGTCCACAAATAATGTGTGTGCCAATAATGTGACATCAATCATGGGATACCCTGCTGATAATGATCATGTGTTTCATAAGTCTTACTACTGCTCCATCCACTTAATGTACAAAGAAATAAACGTTTTATTTCTCAGAATGAGTAGTATAAAAGGTAAAATGCATAGGGAAACATAAGATCTAATGCCATTACATTGACAAACTAAAAACAATACCCATTTAGAGGCCTAGCACTAGAATCTGTCAAGCCTAAAATGAAATGCAATTTAAAATAAAATGCCTGGGATATATTTATAGGTGAGCCAGACAGTTTCAGTGCTGAAGGGTGATTTTGTACACAGCAATAAAATGTCATATTTAGGTATCAATGACTCCCTGGACCAGGTACTGCTTATGATGTACAAAACTGAAAAAAAATATATATAAGGGCAAGGACAGGGATACCCTAAATGGGGTAGTCAGGAAAGGATATAGTTTACCTGGCAGCCGACTGTGGAATTGTTTTACACTTCAGTAATAAGTTGTGTAAATGTCATCACATCAGTGATTAAATTTAGCAATGCACTTATTTTCATCAGCATAGTGCAGGTCTCTTCCGCTGTCAGCCCAGGCACTTTATGGGAGTTCAAACAAGACAGTTCCTAAATGTGTTTAGGCATCCTGATAGGTATACACAGTAAACAAAGCACACCTCAGCCCACGATTGTCACCTGTAATGGCCTGTCCCCAAGTAACAATGTGTCAGAGATAATATCTAACCAAACAGGAATGGTACTTTCCTTGACAATTTAGATAAATCACTGTGATTTTCAGGATGGCATGTGCTCGCCAGTTCAGGCTGCACCGTACTCTCACATTGGGCGACAGCCAGGTTTTCTAGCTGTGGGGCACCGTAGCAGGCCTGGCAGCAACTTGACCTCTATAGTACTTCTATGACTGTACTAAAACTTTACGAGAACCTGTATTCCTCCACTTTATTAGGTGAGGAGTCACATTCAACTTTTTGTATTTATTTTTACGCTTGTTAAAAAACAAACAAACCCAGGAGCATTCTATTGATGAAGAGGACGCCTGCTTTTACATCTCCGCCAGTAACTTTCATGCATGCGGCCCTTCACCTACTACAGCCATAAGGAAACATTTACAGCTGTTTGCTCTCTACCGACTTGTAAAAGGGCAACATGTTGGAAAATCAAAATAAACAAACAGTTCTGCAGGTCAGGCTCTGCAAACACGGTGCTCTGGAGTTTATTGGAGGGTTAAAGCATAGATACTGATTGTTTATGTGATGTATATACAGTATAGGCATATAGCATAGGGCACTATCTGCAAGGAGTTTGCACGTTCTCCTTGTGTTTAATTGGGTTTCCTCCAGACACCCATGTTTCCTCCCACATACCAAAAACAAACAGATAAGTTAATTGGCTCCCCCCTAAAAAATGGACACATGACTATGGTAGGGATTAGATTGCGAGTTCCCTGACAAGACTATATGTACTCTGTACAGATCTGCAGAAGATGTTGGCACTATATGAACAGTAAATAAATAATAGGTTAAAAAAAGAGCTGGACATTCTCCTGCACAGCAATAGGAATCAGATTGGCACCAGCACTCACAGGAATGGATGGAAGATGTCATGCAAAGTGCATTTACAGCTGTTTGAGGAACAGTCATGGGGAACACACACAGGGGGAAGAAGTCATGCAGGTTTTGGGGTGCTCACCTGGCCTGTGCCTCATCCAGACTCTGGTCAGTGATGGTCATGATTTGCTGTAATATATCCCCTATGTCCTGCTTCCTGCCCCCCTCCCCCTCGGGGGCCCCAGTGCCGTCCTGCATGTGTTGGGACAGGCTGGGGTGAGCTGCCATCCCCACCCCGGGGTGGCTGTGCATTAGCCTGGGCTGATCATCCATCTCCAGCAGCGAGCACCCTCCGCTCCCCCCGTGCTGTGTGCTGGCAGCGCGCAGGGAACTCTTATTGTTCTTCTCGCTCTCTCTCTCCTGCCTGCCGCCTTTGTTGTGTGACAATCCCTCCCGGCCGGGGCGCAGCAATCCGTCCCGAGTCCAGCAGGGTAGCCGGCCGGAGGGTGGGGTCTGTACCGAGGCAGGCAACTTCCACACTGCTCGGTGTCCTGCTTTTGTTTGGAGTCAGCCTCTCCTCCCTCCCCTCCTCCTCCCGTGTCTATCCCTCTCTCTCTTCTCCTCTCCTCCAGAGCTGACAGAACGGAGAGCGGCCTCCCACCTCCTGCGCGCCCATTGGGGGAGAGGCGCAGGAGGCACCGCCCTCTTCGGTCTGGGATAGGCGGCTCAGCGGGTCATTCCCCTCCCCCCCTCTCCCTTTCTGCTGTCAGTCAGCGCGGTTCAGAGGTGGAGAATGTGAGGAGAGAAGAAAAGAGGAGCCTCAGCCGCTTAAAGTGAACCCGAGACAAAAATATAAAACAAAACACAGATACCTGGGTAGAGGTGTCCTCCACCATCCCATGGTTCTCATGCTTGAGAAGAGCTTGTTGGCTATTTTCTTGTAGTCATGCTGTCTGCTGTGTATGAGTGCAGCTGTACAGCGCCTGCGCGAGTATCGCCACCGCAGTAAGCTGAAGCTGCTTATAGGCAAGCGGCTCTATGTTAGTACGGCTATATGGGTGCAGTACAGAGATGCACGGAGAGGAGCGTGGGCAGAAACTTTTCTGGGCAGCGGCAGTGGTCTGGGGAAGGAGTACATATGGTTTTGTGCCCGGTCACTTGGGCGCTGGGTGAAGCGAATTCAGGATGGCATTAAATACTATTCCCCTCCGAGTTGTAATAACTTTGAGGGACCTCCGAGAGCCGTGATTCGGGGTCGGGCTATTAACTGCATCTGAATTGCACAGATAATCGCACTGCGCTGCTATAATTGTAATAGCATTAAGTCTATGGCACAGCCTAGGTCAGGTGACCAAATTACTTGCTTCGCTGCAGAAGGACACAGGAAACTTCCAGTGGCTTCCCACTTATAGTGGATCCAGAGGCTTCCCTCTTCTGGTGGATCCAGAGGCTTCCCTCTTCTGGTGGATCCAGAGGCTTCCCTCTTCTAGCTGATCCAGAGCTTCCCTCTTCTAGTGGATCCAGAGCCTTCCCTCTTCTGGGGGATCCAGAGGCTTCCCTCTTCTAGCGGATCCAGAGCTTCCCTCTTCTAGTGGATCCAGAGCCTTCCCTCTTCTGGGGGATCCAGAGGCTTCCCTCTTCTAGCGGATCCAGAGCTTCCCTCTTCTAGTGGATCCAGAGCCTTCCCTCTTCTGGGGGATCCAGAGGCTTCCCTCTTCTAGCGGATCCAGAGCTTCCCTCTTCTAGTGGATCCAGAGCCTTCCCTCTTCTAGTGGATCCAAAGGCTTCCCTCTTCTGGTGGATACAGAGGCTTGCCTCTTCTAGCGGATCCAGAGCTTCCCTCTTCTAGTGGATCCAGAGCCTTCCCTCTTCTGGGGGATCCAGAGGCTTCCTTCTTCTAGTGCATCCAGAGCCTTCCCTCTTCTAATGGATCCAGAGGCTTCCCTCTTCTAGTGGATCCAGAGGCTTCCCTCTTCTGGGGGATCCAGAGGCTTCCTTCTTCTAGTGGATCCAGAGCCTTCCCTCTTCTAATGGATCCAGAGGCTTCCCTCTTCTGGTATATACAGAGGCTTCCCTCTTCTGGTGTATCCAGAGGCTTCCCTCTTCTAGTGGATCCAGAGGCTTCCCTCTTCTGGTGGATGCAGAGACTTCCCTCCTTTAGTGGATCCAGAGCCTTCCCTCCTTTAGTGGATCCAGAGGCTTCCCTCTTCTGGTATATACAGAGGCTTCCCTCTTCTGGTGTATCCAGAGGCTTCCCTCTTCTAGCGGATCCAGAGCCTTCCCTCTTCCAGTGGATGCAGAGACTTCCCTCCTTTAGTGGATCCAGAGGATTCCCTCTTCTGGTGGATCCAGAGGCTTCCCTCTTCTGGTGGATCCAGAGGCTTCCCTCTTCTGGTGGATCCAGAGGCTTCCCTCTTCTAGTGGATCCAGAGGCTTCCCTCTTCTAGTGGATCCAGAGGCTTCCCTCTTCTAGTGGATCCAGAGCCTTCCCTCTTCTAGTGGATCCAGAGCCTTCCCTCTTCTAATGGATCCAGAGGCTTCCCTCTTCTAGTGGATCCAGAGCCTTCCCTCTTCTAATGGATCCAGAGGCTACCCTCTTCTGGGGGATCCAGAGGCTTCCCTCTTCTGGTGTATCCAGAGGCTTCCCTCTTCTGGTGGATGCAGAGACTTCCCTCCTTTAGTGGATCCAGAGCCTTCCCTCCTTTAGTGGATCCAGAGGCTTCCCTTTTCTGGTGGATCCAGAGGCTTCCCTCTTCTGGTGTATCCAGAGGCTTCCCTCTTCTAGTGGATCCAGAGGCTTCCCTCTTCTGGTGGATGCAGAGACTTCCCTCCTTTAGTGGATCCAGAGCCTTCCCTCCTTTAGTGGATCCAGAGGATTCCCTCTTCTGGTGGATGCAGAGACTTCCCTCCTTTAGTGGATCCAGAGGATTCCCTCTTCTGGTGGACCCAGAGGCTTCCCTCTTCTGGTGGATCCAGGGGCTTCCCTCTTCTAGTGGATCCAGATGCTTCCCTCTTCTGGTGGATCCAGAAGCTTCCCTCTTCTGGTGGATCCAGAGGCTTCCCTCTTCTGGTGGATCCAGAGGCTTCCCTCTTCTGGTGTATCCAGAGGCTTCCCTCTTCTAGTGGATCCAGAGGCTTCCCTCTTCTGGTGGATGCAGAGACTTCCCTCCTTTAGTGGATCCAGAGCCTTCCCTCCTTTAGTGGATCCAGAGGCTTCCCTCTTCTGGTATATACAGAGGCTTCCCTCTTCTGGTGTATCCAGAGGCTTCCCTCTTCTAGCGGATCCAGAGCCTTCCCTCTTCCAGTGGATGCAGAGACTTCCCTCCTTTAGTGGATCCAGAGGATTCCCTCTTCTGGTGGATCCAGAGGCTTCCCTCTTCTGGTGGATCCAGAGGCTTCCCTCTTCTGGTGGATCCAGAGGCTTCCCTCTTCTAGTGGATCCAGAGGCTTCCCTCTTCTAGTGGATCCAGAGGCTTCCCTCTTCTAGTGGATCCAGAGCCTTCCCTCTTCTAGTGGATCCAGAGCCTTCCCTCTTCTAATGGATCCAGAGGCTTCCCTCTTCTAGTGGATCCAGAGCCTTCCCTCTTCTAATGGATCCAGAGGCTTCCCTCTTCTGGGGGATCCAGAGGCTTCCCTCTTCTGGTGTATCCAGAGGCTTCCCTCTTCTGGTGGATGCAGAGACTTCCCTCCTTTAGTGGATCCAGAGCCTTCCCTCCTTTAGTGGATCCAGAGGCTTCCCTCTTCTGGTGGATCCAGAGGCTTCCCTCTTCTGGTGTATCCAGAGGCTTCCCTCTTCTAGTGGATCCAGAGGCTTCCCTCTTCTGGTGGATGCAGAGACTTCCCTCCTTTAGTGGATCCAGAGCCTTCCCTCCTTTAGTGGATCCAGAGGATTCCCTCTTCTGGTGGATCCAGAGGCTTCCCTCTTCTGGTGAATCCAGAGGCTTCCCTCTTCTGGTGTATCCAGAGGCTTCCCTCTTCTAGCGGATCCAGAGCCTTCCCTCTTCCGGTGGATGCAGAGACTTCCCTCCTTTAGTGGATCCAGAGGATTCCCTCTTCTGGTGGATCCAGGGGCTTCCCTCTTCTAGTGGATCCAGATGCTTCCCTCTTCTGGTGGATCCAGAAGCTTCCCTCTTCTGGTGGATCCAGAGGCTTCCCTCTTCTGGTGGATCCAGAGGCTTCCCTCTTCTAGTGGATCCAGAGGCTTCCCTCTTCTGGTGGATCCAGAGCCTTCCCTCTTCTGGTGGATCCAAAGACTTCCCTCCTTTAGTGGATCCAGAGGCTTCCCTCTTCTGGTGGATTAAGAGGCTTCCCTCTTCCAGTGGATCTAGAGGCTTCCCTCTTCTGGTGAATCCAAAGACTTCCCTCTTCTAGTGGATCCAGAGGCTTCCCTCTTCTAGTGGATCCAGAGGCTTCCCTCTTCTTGTGGATCCACAGGCTCCCTTCTTTTACAGGTGCCCACAAATGATACCATTTTGATTGTGCAATCTTAGCAAATTGGTGTAGTAGAAGGGTAAACTTCTAGGGAGACTATACTTTTAATTGATACTTTAGGTAGTCCTTGATATAAGCGGTAAGATTGTACATTCAACATTGTATCATTATTGGGCACCTTTATTATTTAAAGGATACCAGAAGTGAGATGGATATGGAGGCTGCCATATTTATTTCCTTTTAAACAGTACCCATTTCCTGGTGATCATGCTGATCTTTCATGCATCAGGAATGTCTAAATCAAACACCTGAAACATGCATGAAACTAATCCAGTCAGACTTCAGTCAAACATCTGTTCTGTGTGCTTGTTCAGGGTCTATGGGTAAAGTATTGGGGCAGAGAATCAGGATAGCCTGGGAATCTACATTGTTTAGAAGGAAATAAATATGACAGCCTCAATATCCCTCACGCTTCAGGTGTGCTTCAAAGGATATCTAAGCTAAAAAATGAAGTTTAATACAGTACATACTGTACATTTTTCAGCAATGGTATCCAGTCCAGGACTGCATTCTCAACCCCCTTCTGCAAGCCAACATTTCTCCTCAATTAGTCTAATACTAGGACTCGACCATCTGTCATCAGGACCTTTGAGCTGGATATACTGTGCTTTGCGCATGCGCAGTTGTATGCACGTGTCTTCTCATCCACTGCTGTTAGTGTTGTGAGTGTGCGCCGCAATAAGGAAGCAGCCGGGAGCGTGGCCACAGCAGTGTCCATGATCAAACTGTGCATGCATGAAGCATTGTAT
The DNA here is from genome assembly GCF_040937935.1 of Hyperolius riggenbachi. Lineage (NCBI taxonomy): Eukaryota > Metazoa > Chordata > Amphibia > Anura > Hyperoliidae > Hyperolius > Hyperolius riggenbachi. The sequence continues at coordinate 133,844,792 of NC_090651.1, forward strand.
ATCCAGTTCAAAGGTTCCACCTAGTACACAACGAATTGTGCAAAAAATGGAGGCCTGACATTTATTAGTTGATTGCAATGTGTAGATATGTGGTTGTATGGTTCATGTTTTAAGGGAGAACCACCTCTATAGTCTTCAAGTGAACCTCCGGACTAAAAATCGACTCAGCAGAACTGAAAATGCCTGGTGTTTCTTTAACAGTTTCACAGCATCAGAACTTTGTTTCTCTTATCCATGCCTCATTTTTAGCTGCACAGAAGAAAACTGCCCGGGCTTTTTTCCCCTGATGCTGTGCAAAGCATGATGGGATTTCTGATGTTGTTGCTCTCGTTCTGCTGTTTTGGTGCAATTTTTTTTTTTACATTTTGAATTTGACATTTGAAGCCTAGGGTGCGCAGCTGGGAGGGGTTATCAGGACACAGGACAGTTGGAACTGTGTCTCCTGCTCCTTGTCACCTCCTTTCAACCAAAAAGATGGCTGCCCCCATGACAAAGATGGCAGCCCCCATGAATCACAAACATTTGCCTGTTCTTTTAAAACAGGGTGGGTAAAAAATATATTACGTATCTATTCTAATTAACATAACTAATGTAACTTAATGACAGTATGTTTGTTTAGGCTGAAGCTCCCCTTTAAATAGCAGCATTCTACATTGCTGCACACTAAAGTCCGGTTCACACTGACACTTAAAGAGACTCTGAAGTCTCTTAAAAATCCTCTTTTTATTACAAAATCCTGAGTCACATTATTGCCCTACCTAAAGCGCCTCATCCCCGCCGTTGTAATCTAACTAAATCCCTCTAAACTCCGTGAGAGGCAGAGCTATGAGCCGCAGCTCTGCCTCTCAGCGAGTCTGTCAGCCCAAATCGCCACCTCTCCCCCTCCCCTCTCAGTCTTCCATCACTGAGAGGGGCGGGGGAGAGGCGGAGATCCGCCGCTGATAGACGCGTAAGGAGGCAGAGCTGCGGCTGAAAGCTCTGCCTCCAGCAGCAGCAAAATCCACGACCAAGAAAGTCGTGGCTTTTGCGGGGGAGAGGGAGGGGGAGTTAGGGGGGATTTAGTTAGCTTACAGCCGCAGGGATGCGGCGTTTTAGTTAAGACAGTAATATTACACAGGGTTTTGTAATAAAAAGCTGATTTTTTAGAGACTTCAGTGTCTCTTTAAGTGGTAACCGGATCCATAAACACACCCGATTTCCGTTCGAACAGATCCGTTGCCGTTCAATTGGCTCAGTTCCGTTTCCCCATATCCCCCCCAGACCCCTATTTCCAAAGTTGTTTTTGCTTGCTACAATGGTCCGTTTTTTAGCCAGCGTGTTGTTAAGGATCCATTTCTCTTTACCCCCACTGCAGTGCTTCAACGCCCGTTTCCGTTACGCTGGGCTCGGCTGTCCATAATAATTGATGCAGTACCCAACTTGTGAATGGATCCAGAGGTTAACATTGGATCCATTCACATCCGCTAGGATCAGGTCCGTTGCGATTTTTTATTGCCAGTATGAACCGGGCCTAAGAAGCTAGATTATAATGGCCTTTCTATTAAAATGTAAAAAAGACTTTCACTAACTATAACAGAATCATTGCTATCTGTTGCCTCACCCCAACCCTTTTTCATGTGGCTTTAACAAGGAAGTTATCCAATGACAGTTGCTTTTGCTTCCTTTTGATGATTTCATGGAAATGTGACATTGCACATCCCTACACTAAGATTAAGTACAACCCTACATCATCAAATGGAGAAGAACCATCAGGTCAGTTGTTATGACCTGATGCGTATATACGCACTGTGCTTGTATATCAAGATGTTGCTTGCTTATCAAGTCAAAATTTCATAAATAATTTTGCTTGTCTTGCAAAGTGCTCTTAAACCAATTCTCAGTCCAAGTTTTTACTGTATTTATTCTAAAACGTACATGGTATGCATGGCACTATCTATATATATAATAGAGTAAGTGCCTCAACCTTCAAACAAGAAGAAGTAGTGCCCTGCCCCCAGGGCCGGTCCAAGCAAGGAGAAGGGGCTGGTCCAAGCAAGAAGAAGAAGTAGTGTCAAATCAAACCAAGAGCAAAGAGGGATAATTTGCATATTCAGTAGCAGTGCATTGTGGGTAACCACAAATGTTCACTTATAGCTGAATTATTGCAGATTTTCTTCTGTTTTAAGAAGGCAAATTACACCAAGCTTTGATTTTTTTAGTAGAAGGTCTTTTTGGTCCCTTTTATGCACCTATACATTCCGAGTGGTTTGGGTCACCCTGAGCTGCTTGGTTACTCTGTTGTACTGGTCCAAGCCCTATCTTATACAGCCATATCAATCCTTGCCATGCACAGATGAGGACCAAAAGTCTGAAACAGGCTGTCACATGTGTGTGTGATATGGCTGTGTAAAATTTAAAGCTATAGGCTTGCTATACACCAGTGGTTCTGGATGCGTGCTTGGCTTACTAAGGGTTAAAAGGAATTATTTGCATATTTAGTAGCAGTGCATTGTGGTTAACCACAAATGTTCACTTATAGCTGAATTATTACATATTTCCTTCTGTTTTAGGAAGGTGAATTACACCAAGCTTTGCTTTTTTTAGTAGGAGGTCTTTTTGGTCCCTTTTATCCCCTATACATTCCGAGTGGTTTGGGTCACCCTGAGCTGCTTGGTTACTCTGTTGTACTGCTCCGAGCCCTATCTCATACAGCCGTATCAATCCCTGCTATGTACTGATGAGGGCCAAAAGTCTGAAACAGGCTGTCTACATGTGGGTTTGATATGACTGTGTAAAATTTAAAGCTATATGCTTGCTATATACCAGCGGCTCTGGATGCTTGCTTGGCTTACCAAGGGGGAAAAAGGGTAATTTGCATATTTAGTAGCAGTTCATTGTGGCTAACCACAAATGTTCACTTATAGCTGAATTATTGCAGATTTCCTTCTGTTTTAAAAAGGCAAATTACACCAATACAGTGTGCGGCATTGCAGGAAGTGATGACAGTGGAACGCACGATGGAACACGGTTCCTGCTGAGCTTAAGCTGGAGGTAGAGCACACATGGGGGACCCAGTTGAGGGGGGTTCAACCCCCCGCCCGCCGCTGTGCCCAATACCCCCTTCCTGCCCTCTACCCTCTTATGCGGCGTATGCTACGCCGCGGGTCGGCTAGTATTCATTGAACATCTGGTGAGTATGAGGCCTAACACTGAGTTAACAAGATGATTGAGTCACTTGTTGCATGTTGTCTGGTGTTAGCCATAGAAAAATTCAGAAGAAAAAAGAGGCAGAAAGACAACTCTCAAAAACCAGTCACCTTGAGCAACTGAACCAGAATTCCACCTCTAAGTACAAGAGACAACCGAGGACGCTTATAAAATAACTCCGAGCTTCATCACAACACCTCCTGGAACTAGTACCAGACACACGTTGTGTGGGCACATTTTACATGCTAGTCAAGATACACAAAAAGGAGGATGTGGACACTGTACACCAATATTCCACAGGAGGATGGCATTGCAGCCTGTGAACACTTTCTTATTCAGCGGTACCTCCCCACATAAGCAGTGATACCTCTAATGAGGTACATCCTCCCACACAATTATTTCAACTTTGGCCAGGACATATTGTATTCCTACTGAAGACAGGGACCAGTATGGGAACATGCTTTGCACCACAGTATTCCAACCTAACCTGCCCATGGCTAACTTAGAAAACAATTTGTTGTCAATATACACCCACAAACCCCTCTCCTACAATCACTTCATCAATGATATAAATGCAGCTACCGGCACATAGTAGCACTTTATTTGGCCTGAGTAAGTGGGTGAGTTCTCACAAATGCATTGCCTATGCTTTATACTAATAAGAATTAATTCTATATAAATTTGTCATCATTGAGGTAAGCCACTTCATTTTTTTCTTTTTATTGGGGTTCAATACATTTTACACCTCCTTGGTACCTCTTTTCCCTTATCCTGTGTCTCACTACCCTCTGAGAGAGGGGGGTCCTGTACACCTGATTCCTAGTGGCTATCACCACCACATAGGTTATCAGAGTGTATGTGCCTTTTGCAAGAGAGCGACCATCTCCAGGTCCCCTGGTAACCCGAATGGAGTCGAGGTTGTGCATCTCCACCTGCCTAAAGTGGTTGGTTGCCCATCTGTAACCTGCCTTTGTGAGTATTACTCATCTGCCCTTCATTTATTCATCACTTGTCGTGACATACTGCACTATTTGGGCTCCTGTTGTCTCTGTAGTTTTTCCTTTAGGGTGTATTCCTTCACCCCCAACTACCATAATTGTTAATCGGCTTTTTTAGTTCCACTGAGAATTCAACAGGTTTCACCATAGCAGCAGACTAAAAATGAGCCACTCCACCTCACACATATTTTTTCTGGACACAACTATCCAGATAAAGAGCAATTGTATTCAGACCATTGTATGCCAGAAGCTCACAACCAGCCCTCATACCTTAGGACCAATAGCTTCCACCCACCCCACAAAAAGGAATAGGTCATCTTAAAGAGAACCTGAACTGAATATTAAAAGTAAAATAAACATGAACATGTTATACTTGCCTCCTGTGTAATCTACTCCTCAATCTCTTTCTCCTCTCCTTTTGTTTGTCCACTGTGATCAATCGAATTCTCTGCCCTCCATTTTGAAAATGGCCATTACCCCATAACAGCCTCCTGGTCAGCACACTGTTGAACTGTAATATATCCCACTTGAGCCATAGGGAAACATGGACATTACCTTGCACATCAGTTGTAACTGACAGCAGCTGATATATAACTGACAGCAACTGGTATATTTCAGTTCTGACAAAATATTGTCAGAACTGGAAGGGATCACTGTAAGAAGAAAATGGTGAGCTTCTGAGAGGAACTGACGGCGAGTTAAGTATGTAATATTCATTTGCAGCTACATCATGTGTTTATTTTAAATAATTTTACTCAGTTCAGGTTCCCTTTAAGCCAAGCCCTGCACTACAACCGCATTCGCTCAGATACCTCCGAAACCTCAGGAGAGACTTCTTGAACAGAGGCAACAGACCTCAAACAAATTTGGAGAGCCGCGTGCATACCCAGTCCTGTTTTACAGTACAGAGAGAAACAGTAGCCAGACAGAGTGCCCCTAGTGGTAACATACCACCAACAACTGGGTGTGCAGCGAAAAATAGCCAGAGAACTACAGCGCCGCAATAAGGAAGCAGCCGGGAGCGTGGCCACAGCAGTGTCCATGATCAAACTGTGCATGCATGAAGCATTGTATATCCAGTTCAAAGGTTCCACCTAGTACACAACGAATTGTGCAAAAAATGGAGGCCTGACATTTATTAGTTGCTTGCAATGTGTAGATATGTGGTTGTATGGTTCCTGTTTTAAGGGAGAACCACCTCTATAGTCTTAAATAGCAGCATTCTACATTGCTGCACACTAAAGGCCGGTTCACACTGACACTTAAAGAGACTCTGAAGTCTCTTAAAAATCCTCTTTTTATTACAAAATCCTGAGTCACATTATTGCCCTACCTAAAGCGCCTCATCCCCGCCGTTGTAATCTAACTAAATCCCTCTAAACTCCGTGAGAGGCAGAGCTATGAGCCGCAGCTCTGCCTCTCAGCGAGTCTGTCAGCCCAAATCGCCACCTCTCCCCCTCCCCTCTCAGTCTTCCATCACTGAGAGGGGCGGGGGAGAGGCGGAGATCCGCCGCTGATAGACGCGTAAGGAGGCAGAGCTGCGGCTGAAAGCTCTGCCTCCAGCAGCAGCAAAATCCACGACCAAGAAAGTCGTGGCTTTTGCGGGGGAGAGGGAGGGGGAGTTAGGGGGGATTTAGTTAGCTTACAGCCGCAGGGATGCGGCGTTTTAGTTAAGACAGTAGTGTTACACAGGGTTTTGTAATAAAAAGCTGATTTTTTAGAGACTTCAGTGTCTCTTTAAGTGGTAACCGGATCCATAAACACACCCGATTTCCGTTCGAACAGATCCGTTGCCGTTCAATTGGCTCAGTTCCGTTTCCCCATATCCCCCCCAGACCCCTATTCCCAAAGTTTCTTTTGCTTGCTACAATGGTCCGTTTTTTAGCCAGCGTGTTGTTAAGGATCCATTTCTCTTTACCCCCACTGCAGTGCTTCAACGCCCGTTTCCGTTACGCTGGGCTCGGCTGTCCATAATAATTGATGCAGTACCCAACTTGTGAATGGATCCAGAGGTTAACATTGGATCCATTCACATCCGCTAGGATCAGGTCCGTTGCGATTTTTTATTGCCAGTATGAACCGGGCCTAAGAAGCTAGATTATAATGGCCTTTCTATTAAAATGTAAAAAAGACTTTCACTAACTATAACAGAATCATTGCTATCTGTTGCCTCACCCCAACCCTTTTTCATGTGGCTTTAACAAGGAAGTTATCCAATGACAGTTGCTTTTGCTTCCTTTTGATGATTTCATGGAAATGTGACATTGCACATCCCTACACTAGGATTAAGTACAACCCTACATCATCAAATGGAGAAGAACCATCAGGTCAGTTGTTATGACCTGATGCGTATATACGCACTGTGCTTGTATATCAAGATGTTGCTTGCTTATCAAGTCAAAATTTCATAAATAATTTTGCTTGTCTTGCAAAGTGCTCTTAAACCAATTCTCAGTCCAAGTTTTTACTGTATTCATTCTAAAACATACATGGTATGCATGGCACTATATTCATTGAACATCTGGTGAGTATGAGGCCTAACACTGAGTTAACAAGATGATTGAGTCACTTGTTGCATGTTGTCTGGTGTTAGCCATGGAGAAATTCAGAAGAAAAAAGAGGCAGAAAGACAACTCTCAAAAACCAGTCACCTTGAGCAACTGAACCAGAATTCCACCTCTAAGTACAAGAGACAACCGAGGACGCTTATAAAATAACTCCGAGCTTCATCACAACACCTCCTGGAACTAGTACCAGACACACCTTGTGTGGGCACATTTTACATGCTAGTCAAGATACACAAAAAGGAGGATGTGGACACTGTACACCAATATTCCACAGGAGGATGGCATTGCAGCCTGTGAACACTTTCTTATTCAGCGGTACCTCCCCACATAAGCAGTGATACCTCTAATGAGGTACATCCTCCCACACAATTATTTCAACTTTGGCCAGGACATATTGTATTCCTACTGAAGACAGGGACCAGTATGGGAACATGCTTTGCACCACAGTATTCCAACCTAACCTGCCCATGGCTAACTTAGAAAACAATTTGTTGTCAATATACACCCACAAACCCCTCTCCTACAATCACTTCATCAATGATATAAATGCAGCTACCGGCACATAGTAGCACTTTATTTGGCCTGAGTAAGTGGGCGAGTTCTCACAAATGCGTTGCCTATGCTTTATACTAATAAGAATTAATTCTATATAAATTTGTCATCATTGAGGTAAGCCACTTCATTTTTTTCTTTTTATTGGGGTTCAATACATTTTACACCTCCTTGGTACCTCTTTGCCCTTATCCTGTGTCTCACTACCCTCTGAGAGAGGGGGGTCCTGTACACCTGACTCCTAGTGGCTATCACCACCACATAGGTTATCAGAGTGTATGTGCCTTTTGCAAGAGAGCGACCATCTCCAGGTCCCCTGGTAACCCGAATGGAGTCGAGGTTGTGCATCTCCACCTGCCTAAAGTGGTTGATTGCCCATCTGCAACCTGCCTTTGTGAGTATTACTCATCTGCCCTTCATTTATTCATCACTTGTCGTGACATACTGCACTATTTGGGCTCCTGTTGTCTCTGTGCTTTTTCCTTTAGGGTGTATTCCTTCACCCCCAACTACCATAATTGTTAATCGGCTTTTTTAGTTCCACTGAGAATTCAACAGGTTTCACCATAGCAGCAGACTAAAAATGAGCCACTCCACCTCACACATATTTTTTCTGGACACAACTATCCAGATAAAGAGCAATTGTATTCAGAACATTGTATCCCAGAAGCTCACAACCAGCCCTCATACATTAGGACCAATAGCTTCCACCCACCCCACAAAAAGGAATAGGTCATCTTAAAGAGAACCTGAACTGAATATTAAAAGTAAAATAAACATGAACATGTTATACTTGCCTCCTGTGTAATCTACTCCTCAATCTCTTTCTCCTCTCCTTTTGTTTGTCCGCTGTGATCAATCGAATTCTCTGCCCTCCATTTTGAAAATGGCCATTACCCCATAACAGCCTCCTGGTCAGCACACTGTTGAACTGTAATATATCCCACTTGAGCCATAGGGAAACATGGACATTACCTTGCACATCAGTTGTAACTGACAGCAGCTGATATATAACTGACAGCAACTGGTATATTTCAGTTCTGACAAAATATTGTCAGAACTGGAAGGGATCACTGTAAGAAGAAAATGGTGAGCTTCTGAGAGGAACTGACGGCGAGTTAAGTATGTAATATTCATTTGCAGCTACATCATGTGTTTATTTTAAATAATTTTACTCAGTTCGGGTTCCCTTTAAGCCAAGCCCTGCACTACAACCGCATTCGCTCAGATACCTCCGAAACCTCAGAAGAGACTTCTTGAACAGAGGCAACAGACCTCAAACAAATTTGGAGAGCCGCGTGCATACCCAGTCCTGTTTTACAGTACAGAGAGAAACAGTAGCCAGACAGAGTGCCCCTAGTGGTAACATACCACCAACAACTGGGTGTGCAGCGAAAAATAGCCAGAGAACTACAGCCCTTTCTCCATAAGGACATCAGGCTCTAAGAATTAAGGCTCTCAGCCTCCAATTTCCAGATTAAAAGTTATTTTATTAAAAATAAACAATCTTTCCTCCCATAAAAAAATATATATGTGGCTCAGGGGGATTGGCATACAGCGTAACACCAGACAACAGCGGCTGCACAGCAGAATACATCCTGCTATCGCTGTGCACAGCCTCTCCGCCAACTCAACGTCAGTGTGTCACCAGTCTCCTCCCAACAAACAGGGAGGAGACTGCTGTATTCCGCGGTACAGCCGCTGTTGTCTGGTGTTATGCTGTATGCCGGTCAACCTGATCTGGAGATTGGAGGCTGATCTTTGCAGGACCAGACGGAGCCAAGTACTTTGAGTACTGACATACAAAAGTGAAAGCAACTATCCGATGAGAGCATACCCGGGGGGGGGGGGGGGGGGGGAGCCAATCAGCTAGCACCCCCTCCTGGACCCACCACCCCCTGTAAAAATGCCAGGACGGCAGCCATATTCATTCTGTGGCTGCAGTGTTAGTGAGAGCAGGGAGGGAGGTGCTGCTCATAGGGAAAGGGTTAGCTAGGTCTCTGTTCTGTGTCCTTGGTGCAGATTCTTGTTGCTACCACATTGACTTGAACAGATAAGCCCTTCTTAGGCGTATGAGAGATATCGGCGCGGGAGACTTGGGCGCAGGATACAGCCGGTATATGGCTGATCCTGCTCCTGCACAAGTCCCGGCCGTGTTAAATACTATTCCCCCTCCAGGCCACCATGGATGGTGGGGAATTAAATAATTCAGCTTCCAGCAATTGCAGGAAGCTGAATTTTTGTGCTTCGTCTTCTGACGGTGCCGAAGTCTCCTGCGCTCGATTCACTGTGTTCGCTTCTTAGGGCTGATTCATTGTTTTTCTTGCTATTGTATTGCTCTTCGGTGGCCAGTGCACAAGCTGTTGGAGACAGGTCTGCTGGTAGGTGATAGAACAGCTGGTCGTAGTAGAGCACCGACCATAACCCACCTTCCCACCACTACTGCCTTCTAGTATCCACTGGCCCCTGTGTAAATCCTCAGTGCTGTAGGAGACAGGTCTTCTGGTCCTAGTAGTGCACTGACCATAACCCAGTAATCCTTCACACCACTACTAGCATCTAGCATCCACTACTGGCTCCTGTATAAGACCTCAATTCTATTGGAGACAGGTCTGCTCTGCTGGTCCTAGTAGTGCTCGACCCTAACCCAATAATCCTTCACCACCACTACTGGTATCCACTACTGCCTCTGTATAAGGCCTCAGTGCAGAATCAGTGTTTTTCTGGTCACTTAATTGTCATTGAACTACCTCAGCCTGACCATAGAGGCTGGAAAACCGTGATCGCCTGCACTCCCACAAGCACGGCGGCCACTACACACCACTACACAAAGATAGCTGGTGAGAGGACTAATATTTATGTCCTGGAGGTGTCAACTAGTTAAAACAAAGATATGCTCACATGACGTAATCACGAATGGTCTTTGCAGTTGTTTGCGGACTGTGGTGCATTAAACACAGCGTTTCATCTGTCATTGTGAAGCGGGTGTAACTTTTAAAATCTCGCAAAAACCGCGCTGATATCAGAGCTCAGGTGTATTCAATACGGTGGTGCGCCAGCTAACGTTACAAAAACAAAGTCCACTTCCAAATTCCAAAAAAGCTGCGCACTAATGTTCCCTTGAACAGATTCCTCTCATGTAAGCATAAGTTCAATCCTGGTTTCCTATCAAGTGTACTGTGTTGCTCCTGCAGTTGGTGATCACTGTCTCCGCTATGGTATTACACCACCACCACACCCCAAGCAGTGGGCACTCACCAAATCGTATTGACCCTCTATTAGATGGGTCTCCAGCGCCTGTGGGGTTGTATGGCCACCCCCTGCCTTCTCGAGCACCCTTGTCCACTCGTTTCAACCTTTCTCATGGGATCATCACACCTCAAAAGACAATATTCGGGACAGCCATAGCGTAACACCATAAAAACTATTTATTAATAAAAGAAAATTGCACTCACAAGCATGGAGGTATTCACAGAGCGCAGAGTTTTTGTGGGCTCTACCCCAATCGGTGGCCGCCGGGTGGGCTTAGTTGCGCTGGTATGGTCAGCTCCTTCCTGCGTCCCCCTCTGCCTCCAGGTCCCTCCTTGGCCACTAGCTTTACTAGTTTCGTCGCTATATGCGACTCATCAGAAGCATCAGCAGCCATTTGTGATTCCCTTCTAATATACCCTATACCTTCTCCCCTTCCGCTTACTCTTCCCTCCCCCTTCCGTATACGGAAGCGCGTCCGCCACGCGTCAAATGACGCCTATCTTCCCCGCCTCCCCTTTCCCTCCAATTGGTTGGATGACTGTAGCTTCACCGCGGGCTTGCGTACGCGTCCAAACTGACGCTTACCCCCTCCGCCATGGAACGCATACGCGTCCCATCGGCGGTTTCCCTGCGTCAGCTATCCGTGCTGCGCGCGCTTCCTTTGTGTCCATCACCATGGTTACATTCACGGTGATGGAGATGAAGCCGTCCCACTGGCCACCTCTGGGGCATCACCCTCACATTGATCATTGATCATAAAAAACTTTTACATATTCTTCTGACAGCCAACTTATCATACAGATATAATTTTAATTCCTTATTTTTATTTTTACTGTGGAGTAGCTGTTTCACCCCGCCTCTCAGCCCTTAACCTTTCAAACTGATAGTGTAACTTATGATTTTAACACACTCCCCTAGCGATAATAATGTAGATAAACCCCTTTTATATAATATCAAACACAACCCCCCACTTCTTTATATCCCCAAAAAAACTTTGTGACAACTTGGGACTTCTAGGCGTGGGTGCTACTGCCCTCCACTTACAGTATTTAATATTAATCGTTACTCAAAAAGCACACCAGATCTATATCGGCATTCAGCCCCCCAGGCTTTAGTGTGTTAAGCAAGTAGATCCACTTTGTCTCCCTCTGCGATATTTCCCTTACCATGTTACCCCCCCTCCATGGTCTACCAACCTTTTCTACTCCACAAAAAGACAACAGAGCTGGATTCCCATTGTGTACCTTTTTGAAATGTGCAGACAGAGTGTGGTTCATAAAACCTTTTCTGATATTTCTGATATGCTCCCCTATTCTCTCTTTCAAGGGTCTGGTGGTTCTTCCTACGTATTGTAACCCACACAGGCACCAAGCCAGGTATATCACATATCTATCATTGCATGTTATGATCTCTCTTAGTTTAATCTGTTTGTTATTTGAATGGCCCGTCACCCCATTTATTCTTTTTGCTTTGGCCTCCCTACATTCCTTGCAGTCCCTGCATGGGAAAAACCCCGGTTTCTGCCACCCCTCAAATCTAGGCGGTCCTTTTTTGGGTTCCACGCAACTTGGAGCCAAATGATTTTTCAGGTTTGGGGCCTTCCTATATATAAAATTTGGCCTAGGAGGTAAAATCTTGCTCAACTCTATATCTGATAGTAGTATTTCCCAATGTTTCTGGACTATTCGCTCCACCTGTTTATACTGTACATTAAATTCTGTGATGAACGCATAATTGTGTTCATTTTCCCTTAAATTCCCATTTCTCTCTTTATTAATAAGCTCTATTCTATCATGCTCCCTCACCCTTCTGATTTCTTCATCTAAAAAGTGTTCTTCATATCCTTTTTCCAAAAATCTCTCCTTCAAAATGTGTGATTGTGTATCAAAATCAACTATGTCCGTGCAGTTCCTTCTCATTCTCATGAGTTGTCCTCTAGGGACACCCTTTATCCACCGTGGGTGATGCCCACTCCGCGTGGATATATACCCATTTCTGTCTGTGCCCTTAAAGAACGTCTTAATTCTAATCTCCCCCTCCTTCACCATTAGATCCAAATCCAAAAAGTGTATATTTTCTAAACTACTTTCATACGTTAATTTAATATTTAAGTCATTTTCATTCAATTTTGTGAAAAATTCCTGTAATTGTGCCCCTGTACCCCTCCAAAAGATAAGCAGGTCATCAATATACCTTTTCCAAATCATAACCCCCTTTGAAAATTCTTGTGCCAATACTTCTTCCTCCCACTTCCCCATGTACAAATTTGCGAGGCTTGGTGCAAACCCCGCCCCCATTGCACATCCCCTGTGTTGTCTATAAAACTTCCCCTTGTGCCAAAAATAATTTTTCTGTAGAGCGAACTCCAGAACTTCCATCAAAAATTCCACTTGTTCATTTTTTATATCTCCACCCCTTTCCATATAGTACCTTACTGCCTCTATACCCTTTTCCTGCGGAATACTGGTGTAGAGTGATGAAACGTCCGCTGTAACCAGCAGCGTTCCATTCTCCACATCAATTCCCTCTACCTGTTGGATGGTGTGTTTGGTATCTTTTAGGACGTGGGGCAACCTACCCACCATGGGCTGGAGGAAGGAGTCCAAGTACTGTCCCAACCTATGGGTCACCGAGCCTATACCGCTCAATATTGGTCTCCCTGGAGGTTGGGTCAGGCTTTTATGAATTTTAGGGACCTGGTAAATGACCGGGATTTTTGGTGCACTTGGGATTAAGTATCTAAATTCCGCGTCTCCCAGTACTCCCCCATCAAGTCCTTTTTTCAATAATGTTCTTAGTTGACTCAAATATTCCTGGGTGGGGTCACCTCTCAGTTTTTCATATGTGTCCTCATCATTTACCAACCGGTCCAATTCTTCACCGTATTGGGCTTTGTTTAGCACCCCACCCCTCCTCCCTTATCTGCTGGTCGAACCACCAGACCCTTATTTTCAATCAGGTCCCTGGCCACGTTCTTTACACCAGGAAATTTCATATCTGGTAATTCCCGGATTTCATTTCCTACCAATTTCTTAAAGGCTCCAATTGCATGAAAGCCTGTTTCTTGGGGATGGAAGGTGGAATTATTTTTAAGATTCGTATGTTTATATTGCACATTCCCACTTGTGTCTCTTAGGGGATTTACTCTATTGTTCGGCCCCTCCCTTTTCATAAAATACTTTTTAAGGTTCAGTTTCCTTGTGAACTTTTCCAAATCTATATAGGTACCAAATTTGTTAAGTCCCTGTTTGGGGGCGAATTTCAATCCCTCGTCCAACAATTTTAATTCCTTGTTGGACAGGGCAACACCACTCAGATTGAAGATACCCTTCCCTTCTATTTTCTTCTCTTCTTGGCACTTCCTTCTCCCTCCCCTTGTGCCCCTTCTACTCCTCTTTTTCCTACTCCATATGTATTTTCTCCCACCCAATCTGTTTGATGATATCTCGTCCCCCCCTCTAAAAAAGGTTCAAATTGGTTCTGATGGTTGAGGGGATCATATCGGTTACTTAGTGGTAACATGTATCCTTGATATTGAGTGGGATTATGCCCATATTGTTGGCCACCTCGTCCCCTTCCCCTATTGGGTATCCCCCCATATGGTCTCCAACTTCCTCTATTTTGGATTGGCCTAGGTCCCATAGGTTGAGGTCCCATTGGGCACTGTGCATTAATTAAATAGGTTGGTCTGGGGTTTTCTCTTGGGGTTGGTACTCCTCTTCCTCCTCTCCCACCCCCTCCGATTCCCCCACTTCCCACCTCTGCCCCCTGGTTCCCAGCATCCGGGTTTGCTCCCTGGGTCTGGCCCTGAGGTGCCTGATTATGGGAGTTTCCCACTCCCGTTTCTACCACGTTTTGTTGATTTTGCTTCTTCTTTATCTGCCATCTATACGCTTCTTTTCCCCTATGAGCCTGATAGTCTCTAAGGAATTTTTGTCTTTTTGTAACTATAATTTCCTTTTCCGCTTTCTGTAAAATTTCACTAATTCGTTGAGTCTTTCTGATATATTCCTCCGTTCCTTTATAAATTTCTAATCTTACTCTAATCTCCTTAATTTCTCTTTCTATTCTGGCCAGCTTTCTTTTCTTTATTTTCTTTCTTTTCATAAGAATTTTTACCAATCCTACCCCGCATTTATCAAAATATTCCTCCCACGCGCTGGAGACCCATCTAATAGAGGGTCAATACGATTTGGTGAGTGCCCACTGCTTGGGGTGTGGTGGTGGTGTAATACCATAGCGGAGACAGTGATCACCAACTGCAGGAGCAACACAGTACACTTGATAGGAAACCAGGATTGAACTTATGCTTACATGAGAGGAATCTGTTCAAGGGAACATTAGTGCGCAGCTTTTTTGGAATTTGGAAGGGTGTAACTTTTACACTACCTGATCGACATGTAGACATGCCGGATGTTTTAAAGCACTTTATTCCACCAATTTAGGATTGTAATGTGATTTCTGCCCTTTAGCGATTAAAACATGACACTGCGCCAACTCCGTAATTTTTAGTGAGACTTTTGCCATGGATCGCTCTCACGCATGCCACAGTCCAGGTGTTAGGCCCCTTGAAACAACTTTTCCATCACTTTTGTGACCAGAAACTGTACGTTCTTTGTACGTTTTAAAATTCTCCTGCCCATTGAAGTCTACGGAGATTCGCAGATTTGCCAGATTCATTAATTCTTGCGGAGATTCGCATTCGAAATTCACGAACCCAACATTTGATATTCGGTCCATCACTACCCTCCATAGGGCACTTCATCACACCTGCCCACAGTATGGAAGGCTTAAAGTTTACAATATTAAGGGGGCCAGGATTTATGTCACAAATTAAAGATGGGCAGTTGAATACAAGTTTATGAAATTACTCAGAAGTTTGGAGGAAGGACTGAACATCAAACCAGGATTATTACTGCAGCACTGCATCAGTTGGGCGCTGGGATAAACCGCTAATTGTAAAATATCAGCCTACCCAGCACCTTAACCCCTCCACATAATGCCTAACCTAACCCTCCAGGATGGGCCTAACCTTAACCCCCTCTATTTATTGCCTAACCTTTACCACCACCCAAGTGCCTAAACCTGGTGTAAACTAGGGTGCCCAAATTACAGATAGTTGCAGCTGATCATTTACAACCACTAAATTCTATGTAGTAGCCGATCGGCTACTACTTGCAGCTGGCACCCAAATGACTGGCTGGGAGACCTATTGCCAAAATTTAACACAGGCATCCATGAGACGCCTGACAGTCGCTATGCCAAAACGACCTGATCAGACATTATTTCCCACCACCAGGTCACCCTGTGCATGTTTAAGAGTCTATCTGGTCACAATCACTAATTTCAGAAGTGTGTGGAGCCCACAGTCACACCTGATAAAAACTTTCACTCATTCCAATCTATTTCTGTCCCCTGGCCTACCAATAGTTATTAATTGACAGTGTTTACTCTCAATGTTTGTGCAGTCATTAGTTTCATATATCCTTTTTCCATTTTTTTTAAAGAAAGTGAACTTTATTGTATCAAGTTTCAAGTCGCTGTGTACTCCCAGAAAATCATATACTGTATAAGTGTGTGCATGTAAGAAATAGCTTTATATGATTCTGAATCTGATCCAGTTCTGTATCATGCCTGAAGACAAAAGTTAAAGGTTTTGAAAGCTGTCAAGGAAATCTTATACAAGTAGTAATTCAACATATTACCTAAACAACCTTTGTTGTCACTTGGTGATGCAGATAGAGGAAATCCATTGTTTTGTAATGTTGGTTTTGACCAATGGACAGCGGTATTTATATAACCTCTTAGCCAGGATCCATTTCACAATCCAATTCCTAAAGCCAATAGCTTCAAAAAGGAAAAATAATCTGGGCACCAGTTGAGTTGCAAAGTTCCCACCACTTTATTTCATCCCCCAGGTACAACAGACACATACAGGTGTAATGGCGGCCAATTCCTGAAGCACACAAAAGCTGTAGGTTGCAATATTCTAGGAGAGCTTTGTCTGAGGCTTACCCCCTTGAAGTCTAAGTAACATGATGAAGCTGTGCTTAACAGCAGGAACTACACTGGTTGCACTTGTTACCTCCTCCTGCTAGGTAGCAACCAATTAAAAAAGGGATTTTCAGCTGCATCATTTCACACAGAACTGATACGCAGTCTGTGATACGCCAGAATAGCAGACAGTGCATAGACAGCATTATCTGAAAGTCAGCCAGCACAATTTTTTCGCAAGGAATGATTGTTTTCACAATATTACCTAACAATGTTTAATGAAAATTCATTAACTACTTCTGGCCCCTTAAAGAGACTCCGTAACAAAAATTGCATCCTGTTTTTTATCATCCTATAAGTTCCAAAAGCTATTCTAATGTGTTCTGGCTTACTGCAGCACTTTGTACTATCACAGTCTCTGTAATAAATCAATGTATCTTTTCCCTGTCAGACTTGTCGGCCTGTGTCTGGAAGGCTGCCAAGTTCTTCAGTGTTGTGGTTCTGCTATGAACTCCCCCGTTCAGGCCCCTCTCTGCACACTGCCTGTGTGATATTTAGATTAGTGCAGCTTCTCTCTGCTCTCGTATCTTTTACAAGCTGGATAAAGTGTCCTCTGAGCTGGCTGGGCTTTCACATACTGAGAAAATTCAGACAAGGGCAAAGCTGTTTGCAGGAAGAAAAGAGCAGCCTGAAACTTCAGTGCATGAGAGCAGAAGGGGGAAAGAAACACACAAATGATCTCTTGAGATTCAAAAGGAAGGGTGTATACAGCCTGCTTGTGTATGGATGTATTTTCTATGTGTGGACATACTGTACATCAACCTACTTCCTGTTTTGGTGGCCATTTTGTTTGTTTATAAGCAAACTTTTTAAAACTGTTTTTAACCACTTTTAATGCGGCGGGGAGCGGCGAAATTGTGACAGAGGGTAATAGGAGATGTCCCCTAACGCACTGGTATGTTTACTTTTGTGCGGTTTTAACAATACAGATTCTCTTTAAGGACCAGAGACTGCTGGTACCATAAAACGCAGCCTCCCGATGATTTGCCACACATAATCGCCGCTCTCACCGTTTACGCCACTCTTCCATCACCACAGGTCCCTCTCTCTGCCATCTCTATGACGGCAGCGCTCTGTGCTCCAGTCAGGAGCCGCTTTCATTGGCTCCTGACCTTGTCCATCAACGTAAGCCAATGGGATTGGCGTATAGTGATGAAAGGGTCAGGAGCCAATGAAATCGGCCCCTGACCGGCTCACATAGCTCTGCTATCATACTGATGGCAGGGCAAGTGGGTTGCGGTGGGGACAGAGCGGCGTGATCGGCGGTTGAATTGTTGAAATCTACATCTTGTGAGAGCTGTGTAGCCACAAGCAGGACGTAGATTTCAACTGCACTGGTCCAGAAGCGCTCAAACAATGTTTAATGATGGCAGACGATCATTAGTTTTGAATGACCATCATGTCGGATCATGGCACAACCACTCATTCAGATCTCCGCAAAAGTCACTGGCTGGACTCTTACAGAAAAGTGGGTTGATTGCTTAAATGATCATTCACGGCCTGTCGTTTGTTTTTTGTTACCGCGATTCTGCAATATGGATCGGGGAAGGATCATTGGTTGTGGAGTGCTCTGATCCATCAGTAGGTACTTGGCTTAAAGTGTACGTGAGACCAAAGAGGACCCAGGTTTTAAACTTACCTGGGGCTTCCTCCAGCCCCCTTGAGGCCACTCGGTCCCTTGCCATCTCCCTGGGCTGCTCCTGCTGGACAGCCCGGTATTCTGTCCAAGCCGTGCTTCATCCCGCATGGGGTCCAGCCCCCCCCACTCCCCCGCCGCACTCTTGCGGAGTGTTCTGCCTTTGCGCAGTAACTCCTGCGCAGGTGCAGTACGCTCCTGACTACAGGAATGTGTCAGGGAGCGTGTGGCCAGCCCACACATGTGCAATGAAGCATGACTCAGCCATAGTACCGGGTCATCTAGCCTCTCGCTTTCAATAGCAGCACGGGGAGATGGGAGGGACCGAGTGGCCTCAAGGAAGGAAGCCCCAGGTAAGTAAACCTGAGACCTCTTTGGTCTCAGATGTCCTTTAAGGTTTTGGGCTCTTCCCACTGAAAATGCTTTGTGGAAAAACAAAACTGCTCCAGGATGAATAGTTCCTTGAGCCACAAAGGCATTTGTTTATGCTATCTAGTTAGTAAAATAAATTGATGGTTTATATATTGATTGAAGGCAACAAATAAAGCCATGGAACTGATTTTCAAAGAAAAGCGTTTCATTTAGCAACATCGGAATAATTCTGCACTTACTTCAAGGTTTACAGTCTTTCCCAGCATGTTCCTGGTTTAGGAGGGGGCTTCAATGGCGCTGGAGCGGCCAGAGAAATTAAACAGGGATAAAGCTTGATTTCAGTAGTTTTTAGAATTTGTCTACAAAATTCACAGTGCAAAGATGTCGATGCCGTGTTTTCTTCTACATAATTTATGTGACTGAAGCAGCATGTGTGATATTGTAGAATAAAAGATTTGTTTTGATTTACATGTCATTTGCATCTTGTTACAGGTTACTACCAGATAGTCCAGATGTCTATACATAATATTTATCACACCTTATGGAAGCCAGTTTAAAAAAAAAAGAGTGCTTACCAATGGCATCATGAGGATGTTAGAGGCATACAGCAGTGACAGAGGTAATAGTAATGATGATGATGATTAAAATAGTCATCATCCTCAGAAACAAATACATCAATGGGCAAGTAATACTAGTCATTACTTTGTTATTATCACAATATAAACCTAAAGGGTGCTTCTACCCTAAAGTGCTTAAAATTGCCACCACTTGTCTAATAATGGAATAAAAATGTAAACACCTAGTAATAGCTTTTGTGGGGCCTGTGAAGAAGCTTTAGCGTCACCGCACAGGCCACTTCACCAAGCATATAGACTATCTTGTAACAGGATGCCTTTATGGAGTTGTAGGACACACACCCTTGCTGGCTGTGTAGGATCCCCTAGAGTCCAATGGCCCTTGTTTGTAATAGATATGACAGACAGATAGTACAAATAATGTGAACAATAGCTAAATATTATTATTATTATTGTTTTATAAAGCGCCAACATATTCTGTGGTGCTGTACAATTTAAGAAACAAACATGGGGTACAAAATAATACAGACAATAATATACACCAATATACAAAATACAGACTTGGTACAAAATACAGAATCATTACAAAGTACAGAATCGGTAATAACAGTGACAGAATTAATATGAATAAATGTGTAACAAAACACAAAAGGGTGAGAGAACCCTGCCCTTGAGAGCGTACAATCTAAAGGAATAGGGGGGAAGAAGAGGTAGGGAAGTATACAATATTCATACCTAGAGGCAGTGGCGTTGCAATAGGGGGTGCAGAAGTAGCGACCGCATCGGGGCCCTTGGGCCAGAGGGGCCCTGAGGGGCTTCACCTCAACCACAGTATTAGCCCTCTATGGGTCCTGTGCTGGTAATAATCAATTCTATAGGTGCTTTTATTAGTAGTAATCATTAACAAACTGTTCCATATCCCCTCCTTGCACTTCTGACACTGTGGTTGCCATTGGCAGGTTTCGGTGTGCCGTATCAATTGCTATGTGTAGAGTGCTTGGGGTGCCCAATGTAAACCTTGCACCGGAGCCCATAGCTTCTTAGCTACGACACTGCCTAGAGAAAGTGTGTTTCACACATCCGCCATCCAGCTTACAGCATCTGAGCCTAATATAGCGCCAAAGACCATTAGCAGAGACAATGTAACATTTTGGTCATACTTCAAGGAAATTGATAAAGAAGTCACATCAAGCATCCTCCTCCGCCTCCGCCAAACTACCTGTGTCCTGGATTCTGACCCAATACAGTTCATGTTGAACTGCTCTGACCTGTTTATACCGGTATTCTTCAAAATTGTAAACTGTTCCTTACAATCGGGGATATTTCCTAGTTTACTGAAGGAAGCAATCATCAGGCCTCTCCTCAAAAATCCTTCCCTGGACCCAGATGCAATGACCAGCTACAGACTTGTCTCTAACCTTTCCTTTCTGGGGAAGGTAATTGAAAAAGCCGTATACCTCCAGCTAGAAGCCAGAATGTTACAAAACAACTTTTACCCATTCCAGTCTGGCTTCAGGAAACATCACAGCACTGAAACTGTCCTCATCCAAATCTGCAACCACCTGCTCATGGCAAGAGACAGAGGAGAGTGCTCCATCCTCATTCTGCTAGACCTCTCTGCAGCCTTTGATACAGTTGACCATGACATCTTAATTAGCAGGCTACAGGAATACTGTGGCATTGATGGCATAGTTCTCCAGTGGTTCCAATCCTTCTTGAGTGGCAGAACCCAAAAAGTGTATGTGGGGCCCTTCTTGTCCACCTCTGTACCATTGAAGTATGGGGTGCCCCAGGGCTCAATCCTTTCTCCCCTGCTCTTCACAATCTACTTGTTACCACTTGGAAAACTAATCCAAAAACACGGCCTGACTTACCACTACTTACCTGACAACACCCAACTATAGCTTTCATTCAAGCCTGGTGTGACAGACCCATCTCCAACTATAGACGCCTGCTTAGCCATTCTACAGCAATGGATGGGTGACAACTGGCTGAGACTAAACACAGATAAAACTGAAGTCTTAACTTGCAGTCTTCACCACTGGGAATAGGAGGCACAGATATACACAGCTCTGAACATGTGCGTAGCCTGGGAGTTCAAATTGATTGGGATCTAAACTTCAGAACTCAAATCTCTGCTGTGGTGAAATGATCCTATTTTCACCTTAAGAACATAGCACAAATCAAGCACCTCATCCCCCAGCAGATCATCCAACCTTAATTCATTCCTTCATTACATCCCGACTAGACTATAGTAATACTCTCTACATCGGCCTTCCAAAAAAGGACTTGTACAACCTACAGCTGATATAGAATGCTGCACGGTGGCGTAGTGGTTAGCTCTCTCGCCTTGCAGCGCTGGGTCCCTGGTTCGAATCCAAGCCAGGGCACTATCTGCAAAGAGTTTGTATGTTCTCTCCGTGTCTGCGTGGGTTTCCTCCGGGCACTATGGTTTCCTCCCACATTCCAAAAACATACAGATAAGTTAATTGGCTCCCCCTAAAAATTGGCCCTAGACTACAGTACTTACACTACATAATATAGACATATGGCAATGGTAGGGATTAGATTGTGAGCTCCTTTGAGGGACAGTTAGTGACAAGATATATATACACTGTACAGCGCTGCGTAATATGTCGGCGCTATATAAATACTAAAAATAATAATAATAATAATGCTGCTGCCAGTCTGCTAACTAACCAACCTCATCACTTCCACATAACACTAGTCCTGCACTCCCTTCACTGGCTACCTATAGAATGGAGGATCCTATTCAAAATCAGCCTACAGACATTCAAGTCACTTCATAATCTGTTCCCTGGATACTTGAAAGAAATACTGCTGGGTAGCACACCCTGCAATCTCAGACCCACAGGCTCCAATAATCTAGTCATACTCAGAGTCCACCAGAAAACTTTTGGTCCCAGAGCCTTCTGCCATGCTGCTCCTACATTATGGCACTCCTTACCTCAGCAGATCAGGACAGCTCCATCTCTGGACGTGTTTAAAGCCAGACTGAAAACCAACCTGTTCAGTCTGACATTTGCAGAAATATAATTTTGTGGTGTTAACACTTCATCCTACTACCAGTCACTGAATCTGAATAAGCTCTTTGAGTCCTATGGGAAAAAAGCGCTATAGAAATGGTATTGTTATCTGGTAGGAAGTACAACTTGGCCAGACGTCAAAAGGAGAACTGGCCTATGGTAGAGCGTATGCTTGATGGAAAAAGTGAGTTTTTAGGGCACGTTTAAAAATATCAAAGGTCGGAGAGTGATGGATGTGCTGTGGCAAAGGATTCCAGAGAAGGGGTGAAGCAAGTGCGAAATCTTGTAGATATCAACGTCATACAGATATTGTCAACAATAGTCAAATTCTAATAACTTGCATATAATACCAGTGTCCATTATATATCAGTGATATCCAAATATCAACATAGACAGCAGCCAACAGATTCAAAGGCAGATAATCCAGTGACAGGCAAGTTCATTGGTAACAGGTTAAAAAGTGGCTGACAAGTATCATGGTGCCAGGCACTATATTATACTGCACAGTAGAGCAGACCGGATTGGGCTTGCCTATTTACACCTGAGCTCGATCGGAAAGCCACTACTGCGTCTGCGCGGGATCGAGGTAGGTGTGTTTTTGGGGGAGACAGTGCTGGATCCCTGAGGCTTATGAGGATGGGGAAGCCTCATTAGGATCCTGAGGCTTCCCTCTCCCGACGTAAGTAACCCTCGGGGAAGGGGGGGTTATTTTTGTTACAAATTATCTTGAAGAAAGACTAGGCAATACATACAAATATTCCTTGAGGAAACAACTGCAATATTCTGATCTAACTTTAGATCGCCAAACATTTCAAAGACCAGCATTTACATTTTTCATGGAAATAACCTTTAAGAGAAGGAAGCATTTCACCTGATTGGTGGTTAGGGGTAGCAATTCTTTGGTCTGTTATTATCATTCTGCCCCACAGGCTGCCTCCCTCTCCTCTAGCACAACATGTAAATTGATGCACTCTGCATTGTAAAAGATTTCATTTTCTGATGGCGGGCTGCATTATTTTCAGAGAAATAGGAAGGAAGATACAAATAAATACTACATTTGAAAATAAGTAAACATTAACAAAAATTCCAGCTCCACGCTGAAAGCAGTGCTTGCATCATGCTTGCGGATAATTGTTTCAGCAGACAATTGTAGTGCAGCACAGATGATGCTGCTGACCTGATCTGTTCATTTCTAGCCTTTTCAAATGATAATTTCTCTTTGCTAAGGACTATTTTCCCCTTGGCGAACCCATAACTGAGTCTGTAATCAGCCACAAAAGAGACATCGGTGCAGGCCGCTGGGTATATTTACAGCCACTCTCAAACAAGTATCTGTGAGCAGAAATATCACTGCCATTACATTTTACAGGCCACCGTAACCCACTATACTGCGTCGTCTCAGTAAAGATGCGGGAAATATTTAAACTGTTTTCTACCGCTGTGTCTTGTTTCGAAGAGAAAGAAAGCCTATTGGCTTTGCTAAATGTGATCTTCATGATTTAAAGCCTCTGTCCAAACAATTTTTTATTACCCGTCTTTACTACTCCCCCTCTCACTAGGCTGGCAGTAACAGTGTAATGGTATAAAAGAAAGCCCCTAAACATCTGAATGTAGTGTTTGCTGCTGCTCTTTCTTGCTGTCATATGACAACTAGGGATGAGCGAGCAAAATTTTCAACTTCGGTCACACAGCAAATTGGCCCCAATGTTGCTTGGCAAGAGTCTCGCAAGATCTTCCCATGAAACCACATTAGGTTAGAACAAGGATTTTCTGTGCAAACGATCATAAATAGAAGTAAAAGTATTAGCACAGTCTTTAGATCGATTTTAGCCTTTAATAACGGTCAATCTGGTTAAATGAAATGGATCCTTACCACTCGGTATTGCAGCTGTACACATATATCCCTGGCAAATACCAATGCTTTTCCTGAGGCGCACCACACAGCCGCAATAGGACTGTATAGGGATCCCTGGCAGATATACTACATAAAAACAATAGTAAACAGGAGAATAATTATGTAAATAGGAGTAAAGAGTTAGTAGGATCTTGTGATCGATTTTTAGCACTTATTAAAAACAATTAGAAGACGTCAAATAAACAGAGAAGAACGCTAAATCATGTACACTATTCAGCTGAAAATGTGATGAAAAAAGTACCTGATCTGCGACGAAATCTTAATTACTCATGTCCTGTAAACAAATATTAGGCAGATATGTGGTGTGTTTTAGTCCAAACATACTGCGAAATATCTGCGGACGTGTTTGTACAAACTGTTTCCACCCAATGCAACCCGGCATGTCAAAAACTTAACATCGAGTCTTCAAAGGACCTCTGTGACCAATTTGCCCATTTCTTCACAAACAAAGTCTCCGCTATAAGGTCCGACATCCAACTTACAGCATCTGAGCCTAATATAGTGCCGAAGACCATTAGCAGAGACAATGTAACACCTTGGTCAAACTTCAAAGAAATTGATGAAGAAGTCACATCAAGCATCCTCCTTCACGTCCGCCTAACTACCTGTGACCTAGATCCTGGCCCAACACAGTTCATGTTGAACTGCCCCGACCTGTTCGTACCGGTATTCCTAAAAATTGTTAACTGTTCCTTAAAATCAGGGATATTTCCTGCTTTACTGAAGGAAGCAATCATCAGGCCTCTCCTCAAAAAACCCTCCCTGGACCCAGATGCAATGACCAGCTACAGACCTGTCTCTAACCTTCCCTTTCTGGGCAAGCTAATTGAAAAAGCTGTTTACCTCCAGCTAGAAGCCAAAATCCTACAAAACAACAGTTATGACCCATTCCAGTCTGGCTTCAGGAAACACCACAGCACTGAAACGGCCCTCATCCAAATATGCAACCACCTGCTCATGGCAAGAGACAGAGGAGAGTGCTCCATCCTCATACTGCTAGACCTTTCTGCAGCCTTTGATACAGTTGACCATGACATCTTGATAAACAGGCTACAGGAATACTGCGGCATTGATGGCATAGTTCTTTAGTGGTTCCAATCCTTCTTGAGTGGCAGAACCCAAAAAGTGTCTATGGGGCCCTTCCTGTCCACACCTGTATCACTTAGGTATGGGGTGCCCCAGGGCTCAATCCTCTCTCCCCTGCTTTTCACGATTTACATGTTACCGCTGGGAAAACTAATCCAAAAACATGGCCTGACATACCACTGCTATGCAGACGACACTCAACTATATCTTTCCTTCAAGCCTGGTGTGACAGACCCAACTCTAACTATAAACGCCTGCTTACGTGAACTACAGCAATGGATGAATGACAACTGGCTGAAACTAAATGCAGACAAAACTGAAGTCCTTCTGATAGGAGGGCAGAGCATGATAACAAAACAACTTAACTTGCAGTCTTCACCACTGGGAATAGGAGGCACGGATCTGCGCAGCTCTGATCATGTGCGTAGCCTGGGAGTTCTAATTGATTGGGATTTAAAGTTCAGAACTCAAATCTCTGCTGTGGTGAAATCATCCTATTTTCACCTGAAGAACATTGCAAAAATCAAGCACCTCATACCCCCAGAAGATCTGCCAACCTTAGTCCACGCCTTCATCACATCCCGACTGGACTACTGCAATGCTCTCTACACTGGCCTTCCAAAAAAGGTCTTGTACCGACTACAGCTGATACAGAATACTGCTGCCAGACTGCTAACCAACCAACCCCGTCACTGCCACATAACGCCAGTCCTGCACTCCCTTCACTGGCTACCTATAGAATGGAGGGTCCTATTCAAGATCGGCCTACTGACATTTAAATCCCTGAATAATTTAGGCCCTGGATACATGAAAGATATGTTGCAGCTGCGTAGCAATCCCCGCATTCTCAGATCAACAGGTTCTAATAATCTAGTCATACCCAGAGTCCACTTGGAAACTTTTGGTCCCAGAGCCTTCTGTCATGCTGCCCCTACGTTTTGGAACTCCTTACCTCAACAGATCAGGACAGCTCCATCCCTGGACGTGTTTAAATCCAGACTGAAAACCCACCTGTTCAGTTTGGCATTTGCAGAAATATAACTTTTGTTGTGTGAATACTTCATCCTACTAATTACTGAATCTGAGAGAGCCTAAGCGCTTTGAGTCCTATGGGAGAAAAGCGCTATAGAAATGTTATTGTATTGTATTATTATTGTATTGTATAATGCATCAGCCAGAAATGATGTCAAACTTCTTGCGCTCCACAATGCGATCCGGGCTCTATCGGCCAAGATATCCTAGATACGGGGGCAAGCGAAAGACAAACCAATAGTGCAGACTGCTCCTATAGTTGAAAGACTGCGCATACACATATGCACTTACTTCAAAGCTTCTTGTTTTAATACCATATAACAATACAAAATTCCCTTGTATTGTTGTACAAGGGAATTTTGTATTGTTATATGGTATTAAACCAAGAAGCTTTGAAGTAAGTGCATATGTGTATGCGCAGCCTTTCAACTATAGGAGCAGTCTGCACTATTGGTTTGTCTTTTGCTTGCCCCCGTATCCAGGATATCTTGGCCAACAGAGCCCGGATCGCATTGTGGAGTGCAAGACGTTTGACATAATTTCCGGCCGATGCATTGGGTGGAAACAGTTTGTTCAAACACGCCCGCAGATATTGCGCAGTATATTTGGACTGAAACACACCACATATCTGCCTATTATTTGTTTACAGGACGTAATTGAGATTTCGTCACAGATCAGGTACTTTTTTCATCACGTTTTCAGCTGAATAGTGTACATGATTTAGCGCTCGGTTCTTCTCCGTTTATTTGACTTCCACTTCAGGGGGCATTGTGGACTGGCCCTGAGAACTTTGAGCAGCTTGTCTTATTATTGCGCCGCCTTTACACAATTCAATCAGAAGACGTGATTTATCAATTGTTTCATTCGACTTACAATAGTTGATTTTATGGAACGACGGGTCCGTCAGACACTCCCGCTGGGCGGGCGTTCCAGCGAAAGTCCAGCGTGTGTACAGTCTGCCTGACAGACTGTGCACATGCTGGACTGTCGCTGGAACGCCCGCCCAGCAGGAGGGTCTGACAGACCCGTCATTCCATAAAATCAAGCGTGTGTACGAGCCTTTAGAGTGGTACAAATCTGGAATATCTTACCACAGGAAGTAGTTATGCCAAATTCTATATCTGCGTTTAACCCTTATGCTGGGAATACACCATACAATTTTCTGTTAGATTTATCTGCCAGATAGATAAAGTTCAACATGTTGGAAATGTATTCATCTTACCATCTATCTGCCGAGCAATTAGGCATTGTTCTTCTACTCAGCAGGAGATAAACAGAAGACAATGCACCAGAGATAATGACCATTATTTACAGAAAATAATCTAATTATGCATTCTAACAGAAAATCTAACAGAAAAATCTAACAGAAGAATCTAATGCTGGGCATAGATGGTTCGTTTCTGCGTCTCGATTAGCCGCCAGATCGACTCCTGCCGCGTCCCCGCTTGTCCCCGCGTGTGCGCCTGGATCGATTCCCGCTTGTCCCCACGGGCGCTTCCTCATCTTCCGCTCGATTTCCGCTATTGTCCGCCCGCAGGTATCGAGTGGGGAATCGATCCGCGCGATGATCGGACCTGTCAGAAATTATCAATCGAGCCATCAGCGGCTCGATTGATAAAGAAAAACGAACCTTCTATGCCCAGCATAACAGAAAATTGTATGGTGTATTCCCAGCATTAGGCTGCCAGCCATTATATTTTTAAAGCTGCATGCCAGTGCCAGATATGTTTAAATTGTGTTTTTTAAATGTCTTGTTCAAATCTGCATTTACCAAAGTCCACATTAGTTAGTAGGGATTGTCAATGAGGTGCAAATACATTTGAGATGATTGAGTATTATGCTAATTGCTATGATACACAATTATACAAATTATTATGAATGCCTAAAATGTACAGTAAATAGACTAATTAAAGTATGATCCAATTTTCTTTAAAAAGAAAAAAAAACCCTTGCTGATTTTACTGTATGCACTAGAACTTGTTCTGATAGAGGCATATTTCACATTTCAATTTCCTTCACAATAAAGAACTCTTTCACACTTGCAGACTACTCTGTAAGAGCCTCTTAAATAAGGAGGTTGTATTTAAAAGGAGCACAGTCTCCACCAATGGCAGATCACCCTGTATCAGAGAAGCATCATGTGTGACACTTTTTTGCAGTCTAGGTGCGCTAAGGGGCCCAAGTCCTATTCACAGGTCATTTTGAGGCATTTGCTTTCCAGACTACTCCTCACGTTTAGGGCCTCTAAAATGCCAGGGCAGTGTAGGAACCCAACAAGTGACCCCATTTTAGAAAGAAGACACCCCAAGGTATTCCGTTAGTAGTATGGTGAGTTCATAGAAGTTTTTATTTTTTTGTCACAAGTTAGTGGAAAATGACACTTTGTGAAAAAAAAACCCAATAAAAATCAATTTCCGCTAACTTGTGACAAAAAAAAAAAATCTCCTAACAGAATACCTTGTGGTGTTGTCTTTCTAAAATGGGGTCACTTGTGGGGTTCCTAAACTGCCCAGGCATTTTAGAGGCCCTAAACCGTGAGGCGTAGTCTTGAAACCAAATGTCTCGAAACGACCTGTGAAATCCTAAAGGTACTCATTATACTTCTCCCACCCAGCATGTGTATGTGTAAAAATGCACCCCAAAACACATACTACTTCTCCTGAGTACGGCAATACCACATGTGTGGCACTTTTTTGCAGCCTAACTGCGCTAAGGGGCCCAAAGTCCAATGAGCACATTTAGGCTTTACAGGGGTGCTTACAATTTAGCACCCCCCAAAATGCCAGGACAGTAAACACACCCCACAAATGACCCCATTTTGGAAAGTAGACACTTCAAGGTATTCAGAGAAGGGCATGGTGAGTACGTGGCAGATTTCATTTTTTTTTTTTGTCACAAGTTAGCAGAAATGGAAACTTTTTTTTTTTGTCTCAAAGTGTCATTTTCCGCTAACTTGTGACAAAAAATAAAATCGTCTATGAACTCACCATGCCTCTCAGTGAATACTTTCGGATGTCTTCTTTCCAAAATGGGGTCATTTGGGGGGTATTTATACTATCCTGGAATTTTAGCACCTCATGAAACATGACAGGTGGTCAGAAAAGTCGGAGATGCTTCAAAATGGGAAAATTCACTTTTTGCACCATGGTTTGTAAACGCTATAACTTTTACCCAAACCAATAAATATACATTGAATGTTTTTTTTTATCAAAGACATGTAGCACAATAAATTTGGACAAAAATGTATACAGTAATTTTACTTTATTTGACAAATGTGATCACAGAAAGTTAAAAAAAATCATTTTTTTGACAATTTCTTTGATGAATATAATAAAAAGTAAAACTCGCAGCAGCAATCAAATAGCACCAAAAGAAAGCTGTATTAGTGACAAGAAAAGGAGGTAAAATTCATTTAGATAGTAGGTTGTATAACCGAGCAATAAACCGTGAAAGCTGCAGTGGTCTGAATGGAAAAAAAGAGTCTGGTCCTTAAGGGGTAGAAAGACTGTGGTCCCCAAGCGTTTAAAGGGCCCTGTTCCACTATCAATCGCTGAACGCTAGCGATTGCGATTCAGCAAAAGGAAAGAAATTCCCGGCGAATTCCCGACGTTTGCGATCACAATTTTGCTATGCACTGCATAGCAAAATCGCGGCAAAAATCGTTCTGCGACGCGATCGCGATTAAGTAAAACACGAATCGTGGTAGTGGAAACTACCTACCGCGATTCCTATGTTAAAAAACAAACCGTACCAATTTTAAAATCACTAGCGGTTTGCGGTTTTGCGATTAAGCAATCGCAAACGCTGTAGTGGAAAAGGGCCCTAACGGTTTATTGCTCGGTCATACAACCTACCACCTCAATAAATTTTACCTCCTTTTCTTGTCACTAATACAGCTTTCTTTTGGTGCTATTTGATTGCTGCTGCGATGTCTAGTTTTTATTATATTCATCAAAAAAGACATGAATTTTTAACTTTCTGTGGTGACATTTTTCAAATAAAGTAAAATTTCTATATAAAATTTTGGCTAAATTTATTGTCTATTTATTGTCTATTGTTTATCTTATTTATTGTTTATTGATCAATAAATAGACACTTATTAGATTTTTTTTTTTTTGGCTAAAAGTTATAGCTTTTACAAACTATGGTGCAAAAAGTGAATTTCCCCATCTCTGACTTTTCTGAGCACCTGTCATGTTTCATGAGGTGCTAGAAGTTCAGGATAGTGTAAATACCCCCCAAATGACCCCATTTTGTAAAGAAGACATCTTAAAGTATTCACTAAGAGGCATGGTGAGTTCATATAAGATTTTATTTTTTGTCACAAGTTAGAGGAAAATGACACTTTGTGACAAAAAAAAATAAAATAAAATAAAAAAAAGTTTCCATTTCTGCTAACTTGTAACCAAACAAAAATGAAATTGTAACGTTTGCGGAATCGTTTTCATGGTCAGCGCACGAGATGCGCACTGACACAACAAAAACCCTCCACAAGCGTATAATTAAGTGAACCCAGGCTAGGTGCGATGCACCAGCAGAGGGCAATTCCCACCGGCAGATGGCGTTGTGGAGTGCAGACGAGCACAGCCTCTGCACAGCCACAAATGCCAGATGGTAATTGTACAGATCTAAGACAGTGCAAGGCTGAACAGCCCTTAAAGAGAAGAGCACAGAGATAGGCTAAATGTGTGTTCCCCAATCTAGTCGCCACCCAACGACGGTGAACACACATTCGCAGAAACAAAGTATGAATGCAATCACAAGAGAGGCGATCGCCAGAAGTGACACAAGACTGATCAGAACAGAACTCGAGAATAGCAAAGGCACAGCAAACGGCAATGAGAAAATAACGAAAATAACAAACGCTAGCTAAACGCGAACACTGCACTCATTCCCACAGCGAACGCGTTTACAACGCGATCTCCGCACATTAAGCGCAACAGAGACAAGCATGCCTAACTAACCACCGACAGACAAACATGAAAAGAACGCGAGCGCTTGCTTAACGGTTACCTCACCGAGCCTACAGCAAGCGTTCATATCAGACAAGACAGACAAACGGAAAACAGGAATACGAGAGGAAAGATCCACTGCTCTTTCCGTCAGAGCGAGTGTGATCCGAGCTCAGGAACAAGAAAGCAGATCAGAAGGATCCACAGCCGCTACCGCTAGGGGCTAGTGCGATTCAAGCACGACAGACAGATGAGATAGCAGGGAGCAACCGCTGCTTCAGCTATAATCCAAGAACAAAGATCAGAAGGATCCACAGCCGCTACCGCTAGAGGTTAGTGCGATCCAAACACGACAGACAGATGAGGTAGCCGGTAGCAACCGCTGCTCCAGCTTACACTCCATGAACAAACATCAGAAGGATCCACAGCCGCTACCGCTAGAGGCTAGTGCAATCCAAACAAGACAGACAGATTAACAGAAGGGGCTACCAGTAGCGACCGCTGCTCTGGTTAGCACCCTAGACAGACAGAAAGATTTCCTGACAACCACCGTTGGTGACAGGACAATCGCAACCGAGAGGCAATACAGACAAAACAGATAGCAAGCTAACTGCACTAGGGAAGCTGTCTAGTGCAGTCCCAAGATTTACTCTAAGATAACGTTAACAAGAAATAGCATGGCTGACACTCTAGGAGTGTTTCAACAAACCCTGAAAGGATGACCAGCAAAGGACTCTGGGAAAAACATGGCTTATATACTGCCAGCCTAGCTAGGTGATTTGCATAACCAATGTATGCAAATTCCTCAGCAGCAGAGCAGATCAGAAACTTGCAAAGGAAAGACAGGTCTCCCTTCCAGAGATCTGCACCCCACAGGTATCCCTTCCAGACGTCCCTCAAAACTGGTATTTCCACAAAACTCTAACTGAAGACTCATGAAGGTCGGGACAGCCCGACAAGGCCCAATTCCAGAGTCAGTCCACCCGAAACTGACCTCATCGGAAGCAGAAGCCACCGAAACATGCCCATCAGTACTACAAGTCTCAGTGTAACACCCATCAGGACTGTGAATGCCAGAGAAGAAGCCATCGACACCCTCCAGACAAACCCACCACCTTCCAGGGAGCGTCCGAAAATACCAAACCTGCCACAATACCTGTTCGAAGTGTCCCTTTCAACACAAAACCCTTTGAAGCTCCACAGAGATCCCAAGAGGCCAGAACGCTCACCAGGCTCACATGGAGAACTACCAAGAACCCCTATGGAACCTATGATTATTCTGGATTCAGAATTACCAGGACACCCATCAAGATCAGGACTTTCAGGGACCACTTCTGGGCATGCAACCAGGCAGGCAATATCAGAGCATGTCTCCACCGAGGAAGCATCTGAGCATGCTGGTAACCGAGGCACACTTGGGCTTTCTGGGTCACAGAGCACATTGGGGTACACCAGCACAGGAGAAACCTCAGGACATGTCGAGGAACTGCCAACCTCAGAATCCGACACGACAAGACCAAAACCAGGACCGGGCAGAAAATCATCACGAGTAGAGGTCACAGGTACTGGTCTTTCAAAATAAAACTCGGACTTAACTTCAGAATTTTCTGTGACTGTAATATCATCATTGACTACACGTGAGTGGAGCTCCACGAGAGCTGCAAAGGTAGTCAGCACAAGAGCAATGCCTACCGAAGTGGGCAAAACCTCAGACGAATCTGTGGGGCAGGAGGCATCTCCTAGAAGTTCTGCACCCTTTAGGAGGGACTTGGAAACCTCCAAAACATCAACCAAGACCTCAGAAATGTAATTTTCCAAGTTTTCTATGAAGGATTCTGAACTATCCATGTTACAGGGCTGCACATTAAATACCTCCTGCAAGCAGGGCAGATGTCCCAGGAATGGTTCAACCATAAGCTGAGACTGAATTTCATCATCAGGACAAAAAGACACAGGAATATCTAGTGAGACTAGCTCTGACTCTATGAGTTTCATTTCACTGCAGGCAGAATCCTCCATAGCAGTCAAACCAGACTGCAACTCTAAAATAGCGGAGAAATAGGTGAGAATAGTAGCAACACCTAGACGAGCCTCTAGGGTCACTGCAGGAGATATTGTACAAGGCAATATTGACTCATTCAGAGTACAGGGTGGAGAGTCAGTACTTTCTTCAAAGCAAGAAAGGGACTCCCAAATGTCAGAGGGATTGGACATCATATTGTTGTTCATGGTACAGGGCAGGCTCAGAGAAACCTTCTCTGGACCCAGCAAAGATGCTTCAGTATCAAATTCGCAAACCCAGGGCGCTGTCTCACTCTTAGACTTGGCTAACAATGTCGAATTCGAGGAGTCAGAATGCAAAATTTGCGAATCCAAGATCGTAATCGATTGCGAAACTGGACATTTCGAAGATAGGGATTCTGAGGTCTCCAGGCTGGATTGCTGGATCTCAGAAACGCCAGCTGACAATGTGCTTTTACAAACATCAACTGAGTGAAGTACACGTTGTTCATTCAGAATCATTTTCCACATACAAATCAGCGGGCTCACAAAGTCAAATTCACACACCTTTTCTTTTCTTAAGGCGGAAGCAGAACTTATGCATGCTCTCACGACAGACTCACTTCTGGTAATGTAGTACTCACAAAACGACTTTGAATCGTTCTCCAATTCGTACACCAGAGCTTCGAGCTGCTCTTTCTGGAACAGTTATCCTTTGATCTAGTCCACCCCTGGTGGAGGGGTATATCCCCACTTCTATCTACGGAGAGCGACTTCTTAATACCTGAGTGGGGTCAGGTCATAATTCTCCCCACCTGCACATCCAGTGGTTGCCTTTGTGGTAACCCAGACTTGTGAGTATAATACTCGTATTCGTTTTGTCATATTTCCTTTACATGACATACTACACTATATTGGGCTCTCGGTTTTTTCTTTTTTGTATTCTTCTAAGCTACTTTCTGGAACGGGGGCTCCCATTCACACCTGACTAGGTCTGAGCATTCATACTGAACAATATTAGAAGAAGAAGTCGTGACAACAACATGAGAAAGTTTATTAATCATATTAACCTTACTCTTGAAACTGCATAGTTTGGGAATTTTCCCCATAGCAAGATCATAGATGGAGGATCTTAAAGTAGTACTGGGAGAAGAAGATCTGTTTTTACATGACAAGGGATCCCACATATCATTTACAAAACTGACACACTCACGCCGATCACAATCGGCAGGAACATCTGAGAAACAGGCATCAGATCGCACAGATTCAACCTCCAAACAAACAGAAGAAACTCCAGCAGAATTCACACAGGTGTCCACAAACGAGGCACACCCATTCATTTCAGGTCGCACAGTGCTTAAACTCACTTGCTTTACCCCAGAAAGACAAGAATAATCATGTGACAATGGTGTCTCTTTATTGGAAGTAATTGGTTGGTGTGTGTGCAATTCATTCAAAATAGTCTGCCACACACAAATCACCGGATCCACAAAACCCTCGTCACACTCATCAGAATCAATCAAATCGTACATAGAATCGAGACAATCATTCAGAACATCTTCGCTTCTTGTGATGTAAAAATCGCAAAAAGCCTTCCAATCAAAGTCAAATTCTTCCATCAAAGCCCCAATTTCCCATGAGGCAAATGGCGGTTCAAACAACCCTCTATCAAGGTAATCTTCATATGGGTTGGAATCAGGAACTTGCACAGATTTTTGAACTGCTTTAATATAATGTAAGATCCTACCTATAATATGATCCACATATGCTTTTGTCTTAGGCAATGACATCTGAAACAAATCGAACGTTCCCTCTGCCCTGGGAATTTTGGTTTAGCTGGTCATTCTGTAACGTTTGCGGAATCGTTTTCGTGGTCAGCGCACGAGATGCGCACTGACACAACGAAAACCCTCCACAAGCGTATAATTAAGTGAACCCAAGCTAGGTGCGATGCACCAGCAGAGGGCAACTCCCACCGGCAGATGGCGCAGCCTCTGCACAGCCACAAATGCCAGATGGGAATTGTACAGATCTAAGACAGTGCGGGGCTGAACAGCCCTTAAAGAGAAGAGCACAGAGATAGGCTAAATGTGTGTTCCCCAATCTAGTCACCACCCAGCGACGGTGAACACACATTCGCAGAAACAAAGTATGAATTTGATCGCGAGAGAGGCGATCGCCAGAAGTGACACAAGACTGATCAGAACAGAACTCGAGAATAGCAAAGGCACAGCAAACGACAATGAGAAAATAACGAAAATAACAAACGCTAGCTAAACGCGAGCACCGCACTCATTCGCAACAGCGAACGCGTTTACAGCGCGATCTCTGCACGTTAAGCGCAACAGAGACAAGCACGCCTAACTAAGCACCGACAGACAAACACGAAAAGAACGCGAGCGCTTGCTTAACGGTTACCTCACCGAGCCTACAGCAAGCGTTCGTATCAGACAAGACAGACAAACGGAAAACAGGAATACGAGAGGAAAGATCCACTGCGAGTGCGATCCGAGCTCAGGAACAAGAAAGCAGATCAGAAGGATCCACAGCCGCTACCGCTAGGGGCTAGTGTGATCCAAGCACGACAGACAGATGAGATAGCAGGGAGCAACCGCTGCTCCAGCTATACTCCAAGAACAAAGATCAGAAGGATCCACAGCCGCTACCGCTAGAGGCTAGTGTGATCTAAACACGACAGACAGATGAGGTAGCCGGTAGCAGCTGCTGCTCCAGCTTACACTCCAAGAACAAAGATCAGAAGCATCCACAACCGCTACCGCTAGAGGCTAGTGCGATCCAAACAAGACAGACAGATTAACAGAAGGGGCTACCAGTAGATACCAGTAGCAAAACAGATAGCAAGCTAACTGCACTAGGGAAGCTGCCTAGTGCAGTCTCAAGAATTACTCTAAGATAACTTTAACAAGAAATAGCATGGCTGACACTCTAGGAGTGTTTCAACAAACCCTGAAAGGATGACCAGCAAAGGACTCTGGGAAAAACTTGGCTTATATACTGCCAGCCTAGCTAGGTGATTTGCATAACCAATGTATGCAAATTCCTCAGCAGCAGAGCAGATCAGAAACTTGCAAAGGAAAGACAGGTCTCTCTTCCAGAGACCTGCAGCCCACAGACTAGAGGAATGGTCAAACAGCTGTCTGCCTGTGCAGTCAGCTGAGCGGATCATTACAGAAATCTGCTACGGACTCACCATGCACCTCTCTGAATACTTTGGGGTGTCCACTTTCCAAAATGGGGTCATTTGTGGGGTTTGTTTACTGTTCTGGCATTTTGGGGGGGTGCTAAATTGTAAGCACCACTGCAAAGCCTAAGTTGCTCATTGGACTTTGGGCCCCTTAACGCACCTAGCCTGCAAAAAAGTGTCACACATGTGGTATCGCCATACTCAGGAGAAGTAGTATAATGTGTTTTGGTTTGTATTTTTTATACATACCTATGCTGGGTGGGAGAAATACAGTATCTCTGTAAATGACAATTTTTTTTTACACACAATTGTCCATTTACAGAGATATTTCTCCCACCCAGCATTGGTATGTGTAAAAATACACCCCAAAACACATTATACTACTTCTCCTGAGTATGGCGGTACCACATGTGTGACACTTTTTTGCAGCCTAGGTGCGCTAAGGGGCCCAAAGTCCTATGAGTACTTTTAGGATTTCACAGGTCATTTTGAGGCATTTGGTTTCCAGACTACTCCTCACGGTTTAGGGCCCCTACAATGCCAGGACACTATAGGAACCCCACAACTGACCCCATTTTAGAAAGACAACACCCCAATGTATTCCGTTAGGAGCATGGTGAGTTCATAGAAGGTTTTATTTTTGTCACAAGTTAGCGGAATTAGATTTTTATTGTTTTTTGCACAAAGTGTCATTTTCCACTAACTTTTGACAAAAAATAAAATCTTCTATGAACTCACCATACACCTAACGGAATACCTTGGGGTGTCTTCTTTCTATAATGGGGTCACTTGTGGGGTTCCTATACTGCCCTGGCATTTTAGGGGCCCAAAACCATGAGGAGTAGTCTGGAAACCAAATGCCTCAAAATGATTGTTCAGAGATATAAGCATCTGCAAATTTTGATGACAGGTGTTCTATGAGGGGCCAAATTTTGTGGAACCGGTCATAAGCAGGGTGGCCTCTTAGATGATAGGTTGTATTGACACTGAAGTGCAGGAAGCGAAGGATGTTCTCAAATCATGACCTGGACATGGCAGCAGAGAACCTGGGCATGTGATGTATTGGGTGCGTAGACCAATAAGACCGCAATACACTCTTTTTGACTAGACCCATGTTAAGGAGAAGGCCCAAAAAAAGTTTGGAAACTTGGAGTGGTTTCCACCGAAAAGACTGGGCATGGTAGCTTCTCGGATTGGCGGTTGCGTATTGTGTGGCATAACGGTTGATCTCAGCCACAATTAAGTCGTAGAGATCCACGGTGCAGAACATATGAAAAAAGTCTAGGGCCTATCCTAGATTATCTGTCTCCATCTGGACTCCAGACTGGGCGGTGAAAGGGGGCAGTACAGGTGCGGCAGAACCAGGGGAGTGCCAATTGGGATTTGCCAGCACCTCTGGGAGACTATGGGTAGTACGGTCCCGTTTTGCTGGTGGCTGCGACTCGGGTCTTAATGCACGTGCCACGAACCAGTTTCTACTACCATGCTGGTGCTCGCCACTTCACCAGGGTCTATGGTGGTACTGGTGCTAGGTCCAGGAGATGCCATGCTGCTGGTGCATGCCTCACCAAGAAAACTCGAATCAGCGCTAGCACCACTCTGCTTCCCTTGAGTCTGATCCTGCGCCACCTGCGGTCCAGTGACATGGGGTGTGGTATGCCTGGCTCTAGCCGGGACCTCTTGTTTCTTGTAGAGGACATAAGAATTTCAAAGACACTGCTCCACCAGATGTCTAAAGATTTTCTTGTAATATTTGCGCTGCTGTTTGCGCACAACGGGGTAGAATGTTAGGCACTGGTCAGCACGGTCCACCCCACCCATTGTCTGATTATAATCCAGAATGACCTGGGGTTTCTGGATTGTCTTCCCAGCACGATTCTTGGCTGCAGCAGTGTCAGTGTTATGGACTGTGGACAAAAGGGCAACATCTTTCTTATCCTTCCAGCGGAGGGCCATCAGTTTACCCTTCTGCCATGCTGCGATTTCCCCTGGCTTCAGCTTCTGGGCTGAAAAGGCTGATGGCAGATCACGACGGTTAGGCCGGACAGTGCCATATTGTGTCTGATGAGGTGTTCATATAGTTCAGGGGAGGTGTAGTAATTATCTGTGGTCAGGCAATATCCCTGACCAAGAAGCGGTGAAATGAGGGAGAGGACAGAGGCGGATGCAAGGCCAAACTGGCTGTATCTGGGGTCAAATTGTGTGCCTTTGCCAGTGTATATAATGGCATTCCAAATATATCCGGAATTAGATTCGCACAATAGAAACGATTTAATCCCAAATCTGGCACGCTTGGAAGAGATATACTGTTTCCAGGCAAGTCTCCCCTTGCCATTAGGCTCTCATCCACGCTAACGTCGCTTTCTGGAACATACACGGACTGAAATTCGCGTATGACCATTTGAAATAGGTCGTAGATCTTCCACAATTTGGAGGCAGGATGGGTGGCCTCATCAAAGGTCTCATTATTCATGAAATGCAGGTTTTTCATGATGAGGCTAAATTTGTTTTCTGACATGACAGTCCCAAAAAAAGGTGTAGCAATCAGTCGGTTGGTGCTCCAATATGTTGTCTGGCGGGGTTTCCCCACCACCCCCTGGAGGATGAGGATGCCCAGGAACAGCCACATCTCATGGCAAGCAGACAAAGATAGCAGGAAAGCTGGCACTGCTGCAAGTGTTCAATTTATTGTAGCAAAGATGAGGTGCAAACGTGCAGCATCTTGCAAAAAGTATAGCATGAAAAAACACATACCCTGGTGAGAAGAGGCGTGAAGGATGGTGGGTGCTGGGCACAGGATGCCTGAAGGCCGTTTCGCGCTAAACAGCGCTTCTACGGAGGCTGCAACACTGTTGGGCAATGGCTGCTGGTTAAATACTATTCAGAGCCAGCGTCTAGCGTCACTTCCGGTGGCTGCGCCGCCCCTACTTCCGCGTCACGTGTGCGTACGCATTGACGCGTTGCGTCAACGTACGTCACATGCGTACGAAAATCCGCGTGGCGCCTACAACGTACGCATGCCAATTAGATACATGCGTACTGCATAATTATGCATGCGGCGCACACGTCAATAAGGTCGCATAGGGTGAGTGGAAACACTCACCCCAGCGGCCAAACGTGATCAGGGCCCGACCCGGCCAGACTCACACCTTGGGTGAGGAGGGGAAAAGTAGAAAAAAAGGGGGAGGAAGGGAAGGTGGAGTGGGGGGTAGGGGATACAAAAGATCAGGAGATCCTGAATAGAAAAGGTATCATAGAACCCTAAGTGTCAGTGTGGCCAAATCGTGCTCCGTCTGGGTGGAAAGTCCTAAGTACAAAGCACACAGTGCTATAATAGCTAAATATAGTGCTGCTATAGGAAATAGAAGGGGAAGGAAGGTAGGGGGGCAAAAATGGAGGGAAGTAAAATAGCCCATATCCCATGGTGAGATATCACCAACTGGGATAGACTAAACATGGAAGGTGAAAGAGGGAAGGTAGGCGAGTGGTTAATATATGCTCCCACCATCTTCCAAAATAATGACAGTACAAAAGATGACAAATTGCATACAAAGCATAAAGCATCAAGGCAAACAGAACACATAATAGCATGTCAATTGCAGGGGGGTCCAGGGAACAAGGGGACAGGAGGGGGAGAAACAACGGACACACACAGAAAGGGAAGGGAGGTTCAAGGATCAAGGAAGCAAGATAAATCTGTATGGTCGTTAAGACCTAAGGGTCCCATAGCTCCTGACTGTAGGATTAGCATAGCTTCCTCCCTTTTCAAATGCTTCTCCCTATCTCCGCCTCTAGACGGGGGTGGGACATGAATGATTCCTGCGAATTTCAATTTGTTGGGGTCATTCCCATGACTTTCTCGCATGTGTTGGATTATTCTTGGAGAACCCTTTCCAGATTTCAAGGAATTGTAGTGTTCCCTGAACCGTTCATTAACCACCCTGGCGTTCTGATTAAATCGCCAGGGTGGCTGCGGGAGGGTTTTTTTTAAATAAAAAAAAAACTATTTCATGCAGCCAACTGAAAGTTGGCTGCATGAAAGCCCACTAGAGGGCGCTCCGGAGGCGATCTTCCGATCGCCTCCGGCGCCCAGAATAAACAAGGAAGGCCGCAATGAGCGGCCTTCCTTGTTTTGCTTATATCGTCGCCATAGCGACGAGCGGAGTGACGTCATCGACGTCAGCCGACGTCCTGACGTCAGCCGCCTCCGATCCAGCCCTTAGCGCTGGCCGGAACTTTTTGTTCCGGCTGCGCAGGGCTCAGGCGGCTAGGGGGGCCCTCTTTCGCCGCTGCTCGCGGCGAATCGCCGCAGAGCGGCGGCGATCAGGCAGCACACGCGGCTGGCAAAGTGCCGGCTGCGTGTGCTGCTTTTTATTTCATCAAAATCGGCCCAGCAGGGCCTGAGCGGCAGCCGCTGGCGGTGTTGGACGAGCTGAGCTCGTCCAGACCGCTCAGCTGGTTAATTGATCTCGTCGTCTCTCCTATATAGAACCTCCCACAGGGGCACCATATTGTGTAGACCACAAATCGCGTTTGACATGTAAAAAACGACCGCACATTTCGTCGAAGTGGGCCAATATGGAATTGGCAACCCACTCTTATCTGGCTACACGATTTGCAATGCCCACACCTATGGTTACCCCAAGGGCCGCCTTCTCGTAGCCAATCACTCCCACTTGCCGTTTTAAACTCGCTCCTGCTCACCAACGAGCCTATTGTGGGTGACCTCCTGAAAGAGAATAATGGTCCCTCCGTCACCAGGGGTTTCAAGATAGGATCCCTGGTCAGAATGT
Source organism: Hyperolius riggenbachi (assembly GCF_040937935.1). Taxonomy (NCBI): domain Eukaryota; kingdom Metazoa; phylum Chordata; class Amphibia; order Anura; family Hyperoliidae; genus Hyperolius; species Hyperolius riggenbachi. The sequence continues at coordinate 133,886,015 of NC_090651.1, forward strand.
CCCAATTCCTTCTAATTACCCTCTTCACATGGTCTGCCATGGTTTTGCAAGATGCTGCACGTTTGCACCTCATCTTTGCTACAATAAATTGAACACTTGCAGCAGTGCCAGCTTTCCTGCTATCTTTGTCTGCTTGCCATTTGATGTTGTTGCTTGAGCACGCTGAAGAGGTTTAAAGAAGAGGTGTATGTGTAGTCCTCCTGTGCAAACTGCCTGTTGCCGCAGCTGATGTGTGCATGCCATTTTACTGTAGTGCCAACCATCTGCTTTTCTATGAATCTACAGCCACATCTCATCCTGGGTGACTGGTTTACACCTTCTTCCCCTAGCAAACCTCCTGCTTGGACCAGGCTGCTGTTCCGCATAGTGGTTGGTCTCCTCCACTATATTTTGGATTGTGGCCTCGTCCCAAAAAAGTTTCAAATAGGCCAGGGGGTTAGGGTCACAGGGAACTTTTTGGCCAGGTTCGCCTGTAAATGGGAATCATGAGGGGCGGGGGGGGGGGGGCAGGATTATTCTGGGTAGGGTCTATAGCGATCCATGTGCGGATGTTCTCAACTTCTTTGGTGAAGTCATCGCTGTCAGACGATGATATGTTCGTTACATAGCTGTCACTTGAGTCTGAGAATAACAGCTGCTCATCCTCACTGTCATCAAACTCCTGCATCAGGGTTCGCGGGGAGAGGCGTCTACGGGAGCTGGAAGCCATAGCAGGGCAGCCGGCAGAAAAAATGCGGTCATTATTCGGAGCAAGGGTCAATCCAGGCGGCAATCAAAGCGTCGTCATTATCCAAAAGCAAGGGTCAAATCCAGGCGGCAATCAATAGAATAGTCGATAGTCCAAAGCAAGGGTCAAAACCAGAAAAATCAGCAGAAATATATCAGTGCAAGTGTCACTAGCAATAGCCAAAGAGCAAATGGTGTTTTTTTTTCTTTGTGTCATTTTGCTTATACTTTTTCAAATTTGTTATTTTTTACTTTGCATTGGATTGGATACAGGTGTATTCAATCCAATACAAATTCAAATTTACCACCACGCCACCTAGCGTCGACCTCACATGCGACGTCATTACGTATCGCGGAGACACGGAAGGAGAAGCGAAAGGAGGAGGGACCAGAGAACAGGATAGGAAGGCCCAGAGGACGAGATTGGAAGGATCAGAGGACGGGATCAGAAGGCCCAGGACCGGTGGAGGGACGATCAGTAGACGGTATGAGAGGTGGAAGGAGAAGCGAGGAATGAGACGCGATGGACGAACCGGAGAGCACCAGAGGACGGGATCGGACGGTTCAGGACAGGTGGAGGGACGATCAGAAGGCACCAGAGACACTGGGGACCGACCGGAGGATGGGGACCACACACCGTTCACCAGGGCAACACATGGTAAAGTGCTGGGGAACTTCTTTTTTTTTTTACCCCGACACTGTATCGGGATTATCTAAATGGGCATTTTTTTTCACCCTGAAGCAGTGTCGGGATTATCTGCCAGAGGGTTAATAGAGTACATTTGAAATCGGCGCCGGTAGACTTGGGCGCAGGATACAGCGGTATATAGCTGATCCTGCTTCTGCACAATTTAATTACTATTCCCCCTCCAGGGCGACATGGATAGTGGGGGAATTAAATAATTCGGCTTCCAGCGATTGCTAGAGGCCGAATTATTATGTTTTTAAGCAACTTCGGCTCCGTCTTCTGACGGAGCCGACGTTACTCACTGAGCGCTTCAATAGGAATGATTCCTATTGAAGTCTATGGAGGCGCTGGCTGCGCCCAAATCTAGCAGCTCTGAAAAGCACTGCTCCGGGTTAATATACCAGTCCGTGCATACCTGTTAACTTCACCTGTGCGACAGCTGCACATTGTATTGAAATACCAGTCACTGCATAACTTTCACTGCACCTGTGTGACTGCACATTATATTAGTCAAGTCTGTGCATACCTTTCACTTCACCCCCCCCCCCCCCGTATGTACAAAACAACAGGCAGAGGCAGGCCATCCGGCAAGTCTGTTCAAGGTCGTGCTGACGTGATTTCGTGCAGCCCTGGCCCAAGGTATAGTGCTCTGAAGAAGGCACGTCCCATCAACTCCCAAGATTGTCAGGACGTGGTTGACTATTTAACACAGAACACCTCATCTTCCACAGTCACCAGCGCTACTACAAGCACCACATCCGCTGCATTTGACACTTCGCAGGAGTTAATTGGTGGGGAATTCACTGATTCGCAACCATTATTGTTACAACAAGATGAAGGCGCTGAACAAGTTACACCACCTCATATGTCTGAGTTAGGCGACACTATGGACGTAAGGTATGAGGAGGAGGAGGATGAAGTACCTGCTGTTGGTGCAGTTTATGAGGTGTCTGAGGCAAGCAAAAATGGGGAGGATGATTATGATGATTATGATGATACGGATGCCATGTGGAATCCTAATAGACAAGATGACCAAGGGGAAAGTTCAGAGGGGGAGTCAGAGAGGAGTAGGAGGAGACGAGTTCCTGAAAAAAGCAGGGTGAGCTCGTCGTCAGAAACAGCTGGTGGCAGTGTCCAGCGCCATGTATCGCCACCTATAGACAGCCAGCACACATGCCCTTCAACGTCAGCTGCTGATGCCACCATAGTGCCCACACCCCTGGGTTCAGCGGTGTGGAAATGTTTTCGTGTCTGCCTCAGATCAGAGCAATGCCATCTGTTTTCTCCAAAGGCCAACAGCCGCCTAGGGACAACTGCCTTACGAAGGCACATGGAGAAAAGGCACAAACTGCAATGGGAAGACCACCTGAGGAAAAGCAGCACACAAAAGCAAAGCCACCTTCCTTCTCCTCTTCCTCCTTCAGGTGCTTTCTCCCTTGCACCTTAACATTCACAGCTACCCTCCTCTACTCCGCCACTCAACTTGAGCGGTTCCTGCTCCTTTGCACACAGCAGCAGCCTGGTGTCTGTGAGGGCAATCATTGAGCAAAATACGCCAATGTCTGCCAGTCACCCCCTTGCCCGGCGTCCGACAGCTGGCTTGGCAGAACTGTTAGCTCGCCAGCTGTTACCATACCAACTGATGGACTCTGAGGCCTTCCGAAAATTTGTCGCCATTGGGACACCGCAGTGGAAGATACCAGGTCGCAATTATTTCTCAAAAAAGGCGATACCCAAACTGTACCGTGAAGTTGAAAGGCAAGTGGTGTCATCTCTGGCACACAGCGTTGGGTCAAGGGTCCATCTGACCACAGATGCCTGGTCTGCCAAGCACGGTCAGGGCAGGTACATTACTTACACAGCCCATTGGGTCAACTTGGTGACCGCTGGCAAGCAGGGAGTACGTGGCTGTGCAGCGGACCTAGTTGTGACACCTCCACGGTTTGCAGGCAGGCCTGCTGCCATCTCCTCTCCTCCTGCTACATCCTCTTCACTGTCGTCCTCCTCCTCCTCCTTGGCTGAGTGGCAGTTCAACTCCACTGGTGCTGCGATCTCCTATCCAGCTACACAGCCCCATCTCCCCAGGGCCTATGCTGCATGCCAGGTACTATGGTGTCATGCCATCTTAGACATGTCTGGCCTCAAAGCGGAGAGTCACACTGAAGCAGCTCTCCTGGCTGCTCTAAACAAACAGGTGGATCAGTGGCTGACCCTGCACAAACTAGAGATGAGATCAACAACCTGGTGTGTGACAACGGCAACAATGTCATTTCGGCTTTGAATTTGGGAAAGTTGACACATGTACCCTGCATGGCACATGTGCTGAATCTCATAATTCAGAGATTTGTGTCTAAGTACCCAGGCTTAGAGGACGTCCTGAAGCAGTCCAGGAAGGTGTATGGGCATTTCAGGCGGTCTTACACGGCCATGGCATGCTTTGTCGATATTCAGTGGAGAAACAAATTTCCGGTGAGACGCTTGATTTGCGATAGCCTGACTCGCTGGAATTCAATGCTCCTGATGTTCAACCGCCTACTACAACAGGAGAAAAACAGTATCTCTACAACTACAGTCAAAGGACATGCTCTGGGGACATGGGGATGTTTTGGCCGAAGTACTGGACACTCATGCAAAATGCCTGCAGGCTCATTCGGCTGTTTAAGGAGGTGACAAACCTTGTGAACCACAGTGAAGGCGCCATCAGCAACTTGATCCCATATGCTTTCTTCCTAGAGCATGCAATGCGTAGAGTGGTGGATTAAGCTGTGGAGGAGCGTGAACAGGAACATGAGCTGTACTGGGTGGCCACGCTACTAGATGCTCAGTATAGGCACAAAGTGGCGGAGATGTTTCCAAATCAACAGAAGGCAGAAAGAATGCATCAATTGCAGAACAAGCTGGCAACTATGCTTTACAGTGCGTTAAAGGGTGATGTCACAGCACAATGGAATAAAGGTACCACTGCCAGTAATCCTTCTCCCATGTCCACTCAGGCAAGGACAGGACGCTCTAGCAATCTCATGGTGATGTCGGACATGCGGACATTATTTAGTCCAACATCTCACCTTAGCCCTTCCGGATCCACCCTCCTCCAACGCCTCGACCGGCAGGTAGCCGACTACCTGGCCTTAAGTGTGGATGTAGACACTGTGAGCAGCAATGAACCACTGGACTACTGGGTGCGCAGGCTTGACCTGTGGCCAGAGCTGTCACAATTTGCCATCCAACTTCTGGCTTGCCCTGCCTCAAGCGTCCTGACCTTCAGCGCAGCTGGAGGCATTGTCACTGAGAAGAGAAGTCGCCTAGGTCACAAAAGTGAATGATGCATGGATCCTGGAGGGCTACTGCCCGCCCGAAGACTAAGTCAGCCCCCACACACAGCATCTCTGCCTGCACGCCGTGTGACTGCCTTCCCCATGACTAAGCCGCCCCCCCACACAGCATCTCTGCCTGCAGGCCGCTTGACTGCCTTCTCCGCCACCACCAACAGGGTCCAGGACTCCAGGTGGATTCCTGAATTTTTAAGGCCGCTGCTAGCAGCGGCCGCTATAATATTTTTTCTAGTGCGTGTACATGCCTGCCTAATTTTTTTGGCTGCACTGCAGCTGCAACAACAAAACAAAAGGCATGTACATGTGTCAATTCCTCTTAGTGATTGTTACCTTGCCGCGGTGAAGGGGCTTGTGTATCACAATGAAGCAATGACCATCGGCTATATGAGAGTCTCGGGGGGGGGGGGGGGCACACACAAGATGATATGTTTGTTGCTTCATTGTGGACACACCAAATTCCATCAGCTGGACAGTCTCTGTTCTGTCATTGAGCTACCTTAGCCCGGCGACCATATGGGCTGGAAAGCCGCCATCACCTGCACTCTCGTCATGGTGCGCACCAGTCCAGCACGGCCGTCACTACACATTCACAAACAGCTGTGTGGAGTGCGTTACACAGTGAGCTTAGTCTGTCAGTGTGAAGAAGTACTCTAATTACACTACTTGATTGATGTATACACATGCAAGATGTTTTAAAGCACTTTAGGCCTCCAATTTAGCATGCAATGTGATTTCTGCCTTTAAAATGCTGTTTTGCGCCAAATCCAGATTTTTCCCGGGGACTTTTGGCGTGTATCCCACTCTGCCATGCAAAAACTCAGATGTTAGACCCCTTGAAACATCTTTTCCATCACTTTTGTGGCCACATCAATTTTTCTAGTTTTCGAAGTTTGCCTCCCCATTGAAGTCTATTGCAGTTTGAAAAGTTTACGCAAACTGAACTTTTTGCGGAGGTTCGCTGTCGAGGTTCGCGAACCTAAAACCGAAGGTTTGAGCCATCTCTACATGTCTCTAGCCTTTTGTTTTCTGACTTGATGACTGTTAGGCCACAGCAATAAAATCAAACCCTTTATGCATTACCAAAGTCTTTCAGTCACACCTCCAAGTGGAGCTCCAAACAAGTATCACATGTTGCTTTAGTTTACATTTTCGCAATTATTTTGTATTTATAAAGCACTGAGATCTTTCACATTGCGTTACAAATTATGTAGTCTTTTTTTTATCACTCAGAGGAGCTAATCTAATACCTACCGTAGTCATATGTCCATCATAGTCTAAGGCCAATTTTTTGGGGAAGCCCATTAACTTATCTGAATGAAAAAAGTGCATGGAAGACACCCATTGATATACAGGGAGAACATACAAACTACATGCACATAGTCTCCTGGCCCAGATTCAAAACAAGATACTCAGTTTGCAAGATGAGAGTACTATCCACTACACTAGCATTTAGGCTGAGTTTACACTGGCAACTGATAACAACTGATGTGTTTTAACCGATCAGTTGTTCTACATTTTCTCTTTCAGGTACTACACACTTTCACCTGCTTTTGTATGTATTGGTTCCACAACAGACAAAAAGATTAATGCAGCACTGCATTGCGAAAAGTTTCCAGTTATTATTATTATTAGTTATTTATTATTATATTGCACCAACATCTTCCATTGCACTGTACGGAGTATTTTGTTTTGACACTTAACTGTCCCTCAGAGGGGCTCACAGTCTAATCACGTCACATCTATGTATGACTCATGTAGTACATGCAGGTCCGCCATCAGAAATTTTGGGGCCCCTCACACATCATCAGGCCTGGGCCCCCCCTCCCCGGGCCCACCCACTGGGTGCTGAGCCTGCTCACTAGCCACCCCACACCCGTGTCTGTGCGCGAAGTGCGCTGCAGCGAAAAATGTGCATGGCTCCGACACTGAAGAAAGTGGCATGCACAGCGTGATGTGGCAAAAAGTGGAGGAAAAGGTAGCCAAGTATAGGTGGTGCCCCAGTATAGGTAGCCAGGTAAAGGTGGTGCCCCAGTTTAGGTAGCTTAGGTGGTTCCAGCCCCAGTGTAGGTAGCCAGGTATAGGTGGTGGCCCAGTATAGGTAGCCTGTAGCCAGATATAGGTGGTCCCCCACGTTCAAGAGCTGAAGTCACTCTTCTCTCAGTGCTGGAATGCGGTTTGCTGGGTAGTGAGCCACAGGCCCGCAGCCAGCACATGTGGCCCTTCCAGCATTTCTGGGGGGTCCAGGGCCCCCAGAAACTCTGGGCCCCTCACTGAAGTGTCAGTTGTCCCCCCCTGATGGCTCCCCTGAGTACATGTATTGTAGACCATGGTAAAACATTTTTGGGGGAAGACAATTAAGTTATCTGTATGTTTATGGGATGAGGGAAGAAACCAGAGTGCCCAGAGGAAACCCACACAGACATGGGGAGAACATACAAACTCCTTGCAGATAGAGCCCTGGGTGGGATTCAAACCGTGGACCCAGCACTGCAAGGCAAGAGTGCTAACCACTATGCCACTCTGCTGTCCAAATAGGTATAAACTGGCATAAAATAGAGAAACATAGGGAAACTAGAGATGGCTCGAACCTCCGATTTTGGGTTCACGAACCGCGAACGCGAACTTACGCAAAAGTTTGCGAACTGGCGAACTCGGCGAACCGCAATAGACTTCAATGGGCAGGCGAACTTGAAAAACTACAAACACTGTTTCTGGCCACAAAAGTGATGGAAAAGATGTTTCAAGGGGTCTAACACCTGGAGGGGGAAATGGAGGAGTGGGATACACGCCAAAAGTCCCTGGGAAAATTACGGATTTGACACACAGCAGAGTTATAATCCCTAAAGGGCAGAAATCACATTGCATTCCTAAATTGGAGGCATAAAGTGCTTGAAAACATCTTGCGTGTGTATACATGGATCAGCAGGTCGTGTAAGTAGTGTACTGCTTCACACTGACAGACAAAACTCACTGTGTAACGCACTGCAAACAGTTGTTTGTGTAGTGATGGTCGTGCTGGACTGGTGCGCACGATGGCGAGAGTGCAGACAATGGCGATTTTCAAGCCCATATGGTTGGGCTGAGGTAGCTTAATGACAGAACGAAAACAAAAGTTTGCTTTCTTAAAACAGAAATAATTTTGCGATAATTCAGGTTGGAGTGAGCTTGAGATGTCTCCCAGTGCATCACTGCTGAATATATGCAAATTAACCACTTGAGGACCGTGGGCTTTACCCCCCCTTAAGGACCAGGCACTTTTTTCCATTCAGACCACTGCAGCTTTCACGGTTTATTGCTCGCTCATACAACCTACCACCTAAATGAATTTTGGCTCCTTTTCTTGTCACTAATAAAGCTTTCTTTTGGTGCTATTTGATTGCTGCTGCGATTTTTACTTTTTATTATAATCATCAAAAAAGACATGAATTTTGGCAAAAAAATGATTTTTTTAACTTTCTTTGCTGACATTTTTCAAATAAAGTAACATTTCTGTATACATGCAGCACGAAAAATGTGGACACACATGTTTTTGATTAAAAAAAAACCCATTCAGCCTATATTTATTGGTTTGGATAAAAGTTATAGCGTTTACAAACTATGGTGCAAAAAGTGAATTTTCCCATTTTAAAGCATTTCTGACTTTTCTGACCCCCTGTCATGTTTCACGAGGGGCTAAAATTCCAGAATAGTATAAATACCCCCCAAATGACCCCATTTTGGAAAGAAGACATCCCAAAGTATTCACTGAGAGGCATAGTGAGTTCATAGAAGATATTATTTTTTGTCACAAGTTAGCGGAAAATGACACTTTGTGAAAAAAAAAAAAAGTTTCCATTTCTTCTAACTTGCTACAAAAAAAAATTAATTCTGCAACGGACTCACCATGCCCCTCTCTGAATACCTTGAAGTGTCTACTTTCCAAAATGGGGTCATTTGTGGGGTGTGTTTACTGTCCTGGCATTTTGGGGGGTGCTAAATTGTAAGCACCCCTGTAAAGCCTAAAGGTGCTCATTGGACTTTGGACCCATTAGCGCAGTAAGGCTGCAAAAAAGTGCCACACATGTGGTATCGCCGTACTCGGGAGAAGTAGTACAATGTGTTTTGGGGTGTATTTTTACACATACCCATGCTGGGTGGGAGAAATATCTCTGTAAATGACAATTTACTCCTCACGGTTTAGGGCCCCTAAAATGCCAGGGCAGTATAGGAACCCCACTAATGACCCCATTTTAAAAAGAAGACACCCCAAGGTATTCCGTTAGGAGTATGGTGAGTTCATAGAAAATTTTATTTTTTGTCACAAGTTAGCGGAAATTGATTTCAATAGTTTTTTTTCACAAAGTGTCATTTTCCGCTAACTTGTGACAAAAAATAAAATCTTCTATGAACTCACCATACTCCTAACAGAATACCTTTGGGTGTCTTCTTTCTAGAATGGGGTAATTTGTGGGGTTCCTATACTGCCCTGGCATTTTAGGGGCCCTAAACCGTGAGGAGTAGTCTTGAAACCAAATGTCGCAAAATGACCTGTGAAATCCTAAAGGTACTCATTGGACTTTGGGCCCCTTAGCGCACTTAGGGTGTAAAAAAGTGCCACACACGTGGTACCACCATACTCAGTACTCATACTGTGTTTTGGGGTGTATTTTTACACATACCCATGCTGGGTGGGAGAAATATCTCTGTAAATGACAATTGTTTGATTTTTTTTACACACAATTGTCCATTTACAGAGATATTTCTCCCACTCAGCATGGGTAGGTGTAAAAATACACCCCAAAAAACATTATACTACTTCTCCTGAGTACGGCGATACCACATGTGTGACACTTTTTTGCAGCCTAGGTGCGCTAAGGGGCCCAACGTCCTATTCACAGGTCATTTTGAGGCATTTGTTTTCTAGACTACTCCTCACGGTTTAGGGCCCCTAAAATGCCAGGGCAGTATAGGAACCCCACAAGTGACCCCATTTTAGAAAGAAGACACCCCAAGGTATTCCGTTAGGTGTATGGTGAGTTCATAGAAGATTTTATTTTTTGTCACAAGTTAGTGAAAAATGACACTTTGTGGAAAAAAAACAATAAAAATCAATTTCCGCTAACTTTTGTCAAAGAATAAAATCTTCTATGAACTCGTCACACACCTAACAGAATACATTGGGGTGTCTTTTTTCTAAAATGGGGTCACTTGTGGGGTTCCTATCCCGCCCTGGCATTTTATGGGCCCAAAACCGTGAGTAGTCTGGAAACCAAATGTCTCAAAATGACTGTTCAGGGGTATAAGCATCTGCAAATTTTGATGACAGGTGGTGTATGAGGGGGCGAATTTTGTGTAACCGGTCATAAGCAGGGTGGCCTTTTAGATGACAGGTTGTATTGGGCCTGATCTGATGGATAGGAGTGCTAGGGGGGTGACAGGAGGTGATTGATGGGTGTCTCAGGGGGTGGTTAGAGGGGAAAATAGATGCAATCAATGCACTGGGGAGGTGAACGGAAGGGGGTCTGAGGGGGATCTGAGGGTTTGGCCGAGTGATCAGGAGCCCACACTGGGCAAATTAGGGCCTGATCTGATGGGTAGGTGTGCTAGGGGGTGACAGGAGGTGATTGATGGGTGTCTCAAGGTGTGATTAGAGGGGGGAATAGATGCAAGCAATGCACTGGTGAGGTGATCAGGGCTGGGGTCTGAGGGCGTTCTGAGGGTGTGGGCGGGTGATTGAGTGCCCTAGGGGCAGATAGGGGTCTAATCTGATGGATAGCAGTGACAGGGGGTGATTGATGGGTAATTAGTGGGTGTTTGGAGGAGAGAACAGATGTAAACACTGCACTTGGGAGGTGATCTGACGTCGGATCTGCAGGCGATCTATTGGTATGGGTGGGTGATCAGATTGCCCGCAAGGGGCAGGTTAGGGGCTGATTGATGGGTGGCAGTGCCAGGGGGTGATTGATGGGTGGCAGTGACAGGGGGTGATTGATCGGTGATTGACAGGTGATTGACAGGTGATCAGTGGGTTATTACAGGGAAGAACAGATGTAAATATTGCACTGGCGAATTGATAAAGGGGGGTCTGAGGGCAATCTGAGCGTGTAGGCGGGTGATTGGGTGCCCGCAAGGGGCAGATTAGGGTCTGATCTGATGGGTAACAGTGACAGGTGGTGATAGGGGGTGATTGATGGGTAATTAGTGGGTGTTTAGGGTAGAGAACAGATGTAAACACTGCACTTGGGAGGTGATCTGACATCGGATCTGCGGGCGATCTATTGGTGTGGGTGGGTGATCAGATTGCCTGCAAGGGGCAGGTTAGGGGCTGATTGATGGGTGGCAGTGCCAGGGGGTGATTGATGGGTGGCAGTGACAGGGGGTGATTGATGGGTGATTGACAGGTGATTGACAGGTGATTAGGGGGATAGAGGTATACAGTACACAGGGGGGGGGGGGTCTGGGGAGAATCTGAGGGGGGGGGGGGGTGATCAGGAGTCCCCAGGGGGTAGTTAGGACCTAAACAAAAAAAATGAGGGGTGCTGTAGGCGATCAGGGGGCGGGGGGGGGGGGGGGGGAATCAGTGTGCTTGGGTGCAGACTAGGGTGGCTGCAGTCTGCCCTGGTGGTCCCTCGGACACTGGGACCACCAGGGCAGGAGGCAGCTTGTATAATACACTTTGTAAACATTACAAAGTGTATTATACACTTTGTATGCGGCGATCCGGGTGCTAGTAACCCGCCGGCGCTTCCGAACGGCCGGCGGGTTACAGTGCAAGGGGGGCGGAGCCAGGCGCCGGCGGCCGATCGCGTCACGAATGACGAGATCGCGCCGCCCATGCCCCTACAAGGACCGCCGCCTTTGGGCATGAGCTGGTCCTTGCGGGGTCCACTTTCCGGCCGCCTCTGTGCGTTAGGCGGTTGGGAAGTGGTTAACCATTGTTGCTCTTAGAAGCTAAACACACCTCCAGAACCGCTGGAATGCAATGATGTGTCAGCTTGTTAATTTGTACAGACCCGTAATAATCCAACATGAATACAGACTGTTTCGGATTGTTTGATCCTCATCAGTAATGGCAGAACAACAGTGACTGTCCAGCTGATCAAATTTGGTCTGTCCACAATGAAGCAACGACCTTATTATCTTGAGTGTGCCCCCCAACACACTCATATAGCCGGTCATTGCTTCATTGTGATACGCAAGCCCCTTCACCGCGGCAAGGTAACGAAATTGACACTTGTACGTGTCTTTTGTTTTGTTGTTGCAGCCGCAGTGCAGCCAGAAAAATTAGGCAGGCATGTACACGCACCAGAAAAATTCTTCTTTCTGTTAGCGGCTGCTGCGAGCAGCGGCCTTAAAAATTCAGGAATCCACCTGGACTCCTGGACCCTGTTGGTGGTGGCGGAGAAGGCAGTCAAGCGGCCTGCAGGCAGAGATGCTGTGTGGGGAGCGACTTAGTCTTGGGGCAGGCAGCAGCGACTGGCAGGCAGGCAGAGATGTTGTGTGTGGGGACTGACTTACTCTTGGGGCAGGCAGTCACACGGCGTGCAGGCAGAGATGCTGTGTAGTGATGCTCAAATACCCCTTTTTAAAATTCGAGTTTGGTCGAATTCGAATAGTAAATTATTCGAGGTCAGTCGAATATTCGAGTCGAATAATTTTTACTATTCGATTCGACCTCGGACTTCGAGCTCACTATTCGAGTCGGTATTCGAGCTCACTATTCGAGCTGACTATTCGAATTGGCCTTAAATAGCTTCCAACACTTGTTTTGAGGGTGAATGATGCAAGAAACATCTTTTTTTCCAAGTAACAACAGCAAGTGATTATGTGGGGATGTTCCTTTAAAAAAAAATGTGGAAAGAGAAGTTGTGTCCTTAATTTTGTTCAGTAGTGTTACTGTATATACTTGTTCTTCTTCTTCTTTATCTTTCTTCTTCTTCTTCTCGATCTTCTTCTTCTATATCTTCTTCTTCTTCTTCTATATTGTCTTCTTCATCATCTTCTTCTTCTTCATCTTCTTCTTCTTCTTCTTCTTCTTCATCTTCTTCTTCTTCATCTTCATCTTCTTCTTCTTCTTCATCTTCATCTTCTTCATCTTCTTCTTCTTCATCTTCTTCTTCTTCATCTTCATCTTCATCTTCTTCTTCTTCTTCTTCTTCATCATCATCTTCTTCTTCTTCTTCTTCTTCATCTTCTTCATCTTCTTCATCATCTTCTTCATCTTCTTCTTCTTCTTCTTCTTCATCTTCTTCTTCTTCTTCATCTTCTTCTTCTTCTTCATCTTCTTCTTCTTCATCTTCTTCATCTTCTTCTTCTTTTTCATCTTCTTCTTCATCATCTTCTTCATCTTCTTCTTCATCTTCTTCTTCATCTTCATCTTCTCCTTCTCCTTCTTTTTCAATATCGTCTTCTTCTTCTTCACGTATTTCTCTTTTCAATTTTTTTTTTAAAGAAATGCAGCTATTTTTGAGCGTAACAAATAGCTGGTGGGCGCACGCATGTTGGAAGCGCCATTGTATGTGCTCCCTGGCAGTGGAAACACAAAGACAGCAGGAGGTAAATTCAGCAGCAGGAGGAGGAGGATGAGTGTGTGGCAGCAGGCAGTCAATGAGGCAGGCAGCTCGCCGTGACATAATAGCCCTGGTACCTAGCGGTGATACCAGGGCTGTAAATAAACACAACAGGAGGTCCCAGACAGCGGTCGTGCAGCCCACATTGTGTCCAATACACAACTGGGACAACACAGTTTTCAACCCGGGCACCTCAGAAAAATTAAACCTTTTTTTTTTTTTAATGGTTTGTTTGGTTTTGGTTTTGCAACCAATATAGCTATTGTTTGACGTAATAGCTGGTGGCAGAGTGGCAGCAGAAGGTAATTCTGTGTACCCTGGCAGTGGGAAACACAGACAGACAGCAGCAGCAGGAGGAGGAATGGAGGAGTAGGCGAGCAGCTATTGTTTGACGTAATAGCTGGTGGCAGAGTGGCAGCAGAAGGTAAATCATCTGTGTACCCTGGCAGTGGGAAACACAGACAGACAGCAGCAGCAGCAGCAGGAGGAGGTATGGAGGAGCAGTGTGAGTGTGGCAGCAGGTAGGCAGCGTGACATAATAGCCCTGGTACCTAGCGGTGATACCAGGGCTGTAAATAAACACAACAGGAGGTCCCAGACAGCGGTCGTGCAGCCCACATTGTGTCCAATACACAACTGGGACAACACAGTTTTCAACCCGGGCACCTCAGAAAAATTAAACCTTTTTTTTTTTTTTAATGGTTTGTTTGGTTTTGGTTTTGCAACCAATATAGCTATTGTTTGGCGTAATAGCTGGTGGCAGAGTGGCAGCAGAAGGTAATTCTGTGTACCCTGGCAGTGGGAAACACAGACAGACAGCAGCAGCAGGAGGAGGAATGGAGGAGTAGGCGAGCAGCTATTGTTTGACGTAATAGCTGGTGGCAGAGTGGCAGCAGAAGGTAAATCATCTGTGTACCCTGGCAGTGGGAAACACAGACAGACAGCAGCAGCAGCAGCAGGAGGAGGTATGGAGGAGCAGTGTGAGTGTGGCAGCAGGTAGGCAGCGTGACATAATAGCCCTGGTACCTAGCGGTGATACCAGGGCTGTAAATAAACACAACAGGAGGTCCCAGACAGCGGTCGTGCAGCCCACATTGTGTCCAATACACAACTGGGACAACACAGTTTTCAACCCGGGCACCTCAGAAAAATTAAACCTTTTTTTTTTTTTTAATGGTTTGTTTGGTTTTGGTTTTGCAACCAATATAGCTATTGTTTGACGTAATAGCTGGTGGCAGAGTGGCAGCAGAAGAAGGTAATTCTGTGTACCCTGGCAGTGGGAAACACAGACAGACAGCAGCAGCAGGAGGAGGAATGGAGGAGTAGGCGAGCAGCTATTGTTTGACGTAATAGCTGGTGGCAGAGTGGCAGCAGAAGGTAAATCATCTGTGTACCCTGGCAGTGGGAAACACAGACAGACAGCAGCAGCAGCAGCAGGAGGAGGTATGGAGGAGTAGTGTGAGTGTGGCAGCAGGTAGGCAGCGTGACATAATAGCCCTGGTACCTAGCGGTGATACCAGGGCTGTAAATAAACACAACAGGAGGTCCCAGACAGCGGTCGTGCAGCCCACATTGTGTCCAATACACAACTGGGACAACACAGTTTTCAACCCGGGCACCTCAGAAAAATTAAACCTTTTTTTTTTTTTTTTAATGGTTTGTTTGGTTTTGGTTTTGCAACCAATATAGCTATTGTTTGACGTAATAGCTGGTGGCAGAGTGGCAGCAGAAGGTAATTCTGTGTACCCTGGCAGTGGGAAACACAGACAGACAGCAACAGCAGCAGGAGGAATGGAGGAGTAATGTGAGCAGCTATTGTTTGACGTAATAGCTGGTGGCAGAGTGGCAGCAGAAGGTAAATCATCTGTGTAGTGTACCCTGGCAGTGGGAAACACAGACAGACAGCAGCAGCAGCAGCAGGAGGAGGTATGGAGGAGTAGTGTGAGTGTGGCAGCAGGTAGGCAGCGTGACATAATAGCCCTGGTACCTAGCGGTGATACCAGGGCTGTAAATAAACACAACAGGAGGTCCCAGACAGCGGTCGTGCAGCCCACATTGTGTCCAATACACAACTGGGACAACACAGTTTTCAACCCGGGCACCTCAGAAAAATTAAACCTTTTTTTTTTTTTTTTAATGGTTTGTTTGGTTTTGGTTTTGCAACCAATATAGCTATTGTTTGACGTAATAGCTGGTGGCAGAGTGGCAGCAGAAGGTAATTCTGTGTACCCTGGCAGTGGGAAACACAGACAGACAGCAACAGCAGCAGGAGGAATGGAGGAGTAATGTGAGCAGCTATTGTTTGACGTAATAGCTGGTGGCAGAGTGGCAGCAGAAGGTAAATCATCTGTGTAGTGTACCCTGGCAGTGGGAAACACAGACAGACAGCAGCAGCAGCAGCAGGAGGAGGTATGGAGGAGTAGTGTGAGTGTGGCAGCAGGTAGGCAGCGTGACATAATAGCCCTGGTACCTAGCGGTGATACCAGGGCTGTAAATAAACACAACAGGAGGTCCCAGACAGCGGTCGTGCAGCCCACATTGTGTCCAATACACAACTGGGACAACACAGTTTTCAACCCGGGCACCTCAGAAAAATTAAACCTTTTTTTTTTTTTATGGTTTTTTGGTTTTTGGTTTTGCAACCAATATAGCTATTGTTTGACGTAATAGCTGGTGGCAGAGTGGCAGCAGAAGAAGGTAATTCTGTGTACCCTGGCAGTGGGAAACACAGACAGACAGCAGAAGGGCAGTACACAGCAGCCCACTGTAGGTGTAAAATGTGTGGCTGCAGGCGACGTAATAGTCAAAGTGAACCAGGCTGGCTTAGTGAGCAGGAGCCAGGAGGTGGTAAAGGGTGGTAAGGCACATTAACGATGGTTCCAGCAGCCAGTTCATGTCCCCCTCTCGCCGACAACAGGGGCCAGGAACTCGCCTTCCACCCACGCCTGGTTCATCTTGAGAAACGTCAGTCTGTCCACAGACTTGTGAGACAGACGTGAGCGTTTCTCGGTGACCACGCCACCAGCTGCACTGAAGCAGCGCTCGGACAGCACGCTGGAAGGGGGGCAGGACAGCACTTCCAGGGCGTACTGCGCCAGCTCGCTCCAGATCTCCATGCGCTTGACCCAATACTCCATGGGATCAACAGGGGCATCGCTGTCAAGCCCGCTGTACGACCCCATGTAGTCAGCCACCATGCGGGTCAGGCGCTGGCTGTGACCGGAGGAGGATGCTGCTGCATGCATCTCCTCTCTAGTCACTGCTGCCGGAGCCTCTACAGTCCTGTAGAGCTCGTGGCTGAGAGACAGCAGGTCTGTGGGGCGCTTGCTGCTGCTGGATGCAGGCACCTGCTGCTGCCTCTGTGCTCGCTGCTGGACAGTGGGGGTGGAAGGCTGGGGGAAGGCTTCCTCCAAGCGCTCAACAAGGGCCTGCTGCAAGCTCCTTATTTGTTGCGCTGGGTCTCCTCCTGCAGGCGGCAGGAACTGGCTCAACTTCCCCTTGAGGCGTGGGTCCAACATCATGCTGATCCAGATGTCCTCCCTCTGCTTCATCTGGATCACCCTGGGGTCCCTGCGCAGGCACGTCAGCATGTGCGCTGCCATTGGGAAAAGGCGGGCCACGTCTGCTGGCACATCGACGTCAGTGCTGTCCTCATCCTCCTCCTCTGCCGCCTCATCCTCTCTCCACCCCCGCACCAACTCAGCTGCGCTGTGCTGATCCCCCTCATCAGCAGCCAGGTCAGGGACCTCCACCAAGTCCTCCTCCTCCTCCCCCTCAGAGGTGGACTGCGCAGCTGGTTGCCGCTCCTGCTGGTCCAAGGCTGCCGCTCCCTGTTCCAGCAAAGCATCGAGGGCCCTGTTCAGCAGAGAAACCAGGGGCACCCACTCGCAGACCATAGCATGGTCCCTGCTCACCATGTTTGTGGCCTGCAGGAAGGGAGCCAGCACAAAGCACACCTGCTGCATGTGCCTCCAGTCATCATCGGGGACGATGGACGGGATGTTGCTGGTCTTGTCCCTTCTCTGAGCTGCGGAAACAGTGGCCAGGGCAAGGTACTGTTTGACAGCGTGCCTCTGTTCAACCAGACGCTCCAACATCGCCAGGGTGGAGTTCCAGCGAGTCGGAACGTCAAGGATCAGCCGATGGCGTGGCAGATCCAGCTCCTTTTGCACGTCTTCCAGGCTCGCACAGGCTGCAGCCGAGCGCCGGAAGTGACGCACAACATTCCTTGCCGTTTCCAGCAGTTCGCCCATCCCCTGGTAGGTGCGCAGGAACTTCTGCACCACCAGGTTCAGCACGTGGGCAAGACAGGGGATGTGGGTCAGGTTTCCCCTGTCTATTGCGGCAACCAGATTGGCCCCATTGTCGGCCACCACCTCTCCGACTCTGAGGCCTCTGGGGGTCAGCCAAATCCTCTCCTGCTCCTGGAGTTTGGCCAACACATGGGTTGCCGTCAGCTTGGTCTTCCCAAGGCTGACCAAGTGCAGCAGCGCTTGGCAGTGGCGGGCCTTCACGCTGCTGCTGAGGCGGGGGGTTTGGCCAGGTGTGCCGGAGGATGGCAGAGGATCGGAGGAACCTGCTGCAGTTCCCCTGACCCTGCGGGGTGGCACCACCCACTGTGTTGCTGCTGCTGCTGTGCCCGCTGCTGCTCTCCCATCCTCACCCCCTTCCACCAAGCTGACCCAGTGGACAGTGAAGGACAGGTAGCGGCCTGTCCCGAAGCGGCTGCTCCAGGAGTCCATGGTGACGTGGACCCTTTCACCAACCGCGTGCTCCAGCCCTCGCTCCACATTGGCCATCACAAAGCGGTGCAGTGCAGGAATGGCCTTGCGGGCAAAGAAGTGTCTGCTGGGGAGCTGCCAGTCTGGGGCTGCGCAAGCAAGCAGCGCACGAATGTCGCTCCCCTCCTGCACGAGCGTGTACGGCAGGAGTTGGGAGCACATGGCCCGTGCCAGCAAGCCGTTCAGCTGCCGCACGCGACGGCTGCTGGGAGGCAGAGCCCTAACCACACCCTGGAAGGACTCGCTCAAAAGGCTCTGGCGTGGCCTTTTGCTGACACGGGAATCAGCAGACACAGCAGAGGAGGCCACTGAGGACTGGCTGTCAGAACAGGCCTCAGTGTCGGCGGCAGGAGTTGCAGAGGGGGGAGGAGCAGTGCGTTTCCGCACTCCTGCTGGTGCTGCTGGAGGAGCAGGAGGGCGGGTGGCTGCTGTTGCTGCTGCTGCTGCTGAAGGCTGTGCAGTGATGGGTGTGGTGCCACTGCCAGCACCAGATGCCTTCAGCCTCTGGAACTCCTCATGCTGGTGGAAATGTTTAGCCGCAAGGTGGTTGATGAGCGAGCTGGTGCAGAACTTTAAGGGGTCTGCACCTCTGCTCAACTTCCGCTGACAGTGGTTGCAAGTGGCGTACTTGCTGTACACAGTGGGCATGGTGAAATATCGCCAGATTGGTGACTTAAACATCCCCCTACGGCATGGAAGCGCTGCTGCCTGTCTCCCTGTGGTGGTTGGGGGGGGGGGGCTTGGGGGGCTTGGGTGCGGCTGGTGGTGGTACTGGCAGATGCTGCTGCTGCTGCTGCTGAGCCTGAGACACCAGCAGGCTGTGGGACCTGCCTACTGCTGCTGCCAATGCTTGCAATGATGCGCCTCCTTGCAAGGCCCACAAGAGCATCCTCCTCCTCCTCCTCAGAGCTGCTGAGGACGACATCCCCTGGAGGTGGTGGCACCCAGTCTCTGTCTGTCACCGGGTCATCATCATCCTCCCCCTCCTGAAACATGTCCTGCTGGGATGAGGACCCCCCAAACTCCTCTCCTGATGCATGGATGGGCTGCTTGACTGTCGCCACAGTCTTGCTGTCCAATCCCTCATCCCCCAAAGTGCCCATCAGCATCTCCTCCTCAAAATCGCCAACAACAGCAGACAATTGACTCATGATGCCTGGGGTCAAAAGACTGCTGAATGACAGGTTGCCAACTGACGGTGAACTGGCCTCCTCCCCAGGCCCTGCTGGGCGGCTGCTGCGAACAGGGGTGGTGGTGGTGGTGGTGAGGGTGGAGGCCTCGGATGCAGAGCTGATGGCGGGCTGCTCATCCTCCGTCATGAGTTGCACCACAGTGTCTGCATCCTTTTCCTCAATGGGACGTTTCCGACCCGGCTGGAGGAAAATGGGAGCAGGTGCTACACGCTGCTGCTGCTGCTGTGTCTCTGCAGCGTGAGTTGCAGATGCTCCTGCTGGGCGGCGCCCAAGGCGTCCACGGCCAGTGGCTATGGGAGGAATGTTAGCCACTGACGCTGCTGCTGCTGCTGCGGAACTGTGCATGGTGGCGCGCCCGCGGCCGCGGCTTGCCACAATGCTGCTCCCTCTCCTCCTGATTCCCTTGCTGCCCTTCCCCTTGCCCAAACCGCGCTGGCTGCCACTTCCAGACATCTTAAATGTTTTGGGCGTATAGACAAAAGTTTTGTAAAAGGGCGGGTGAAAAGTGGGGTACTTTAATGGAGTGGGTTGGTTGGTGAGGTGACTGAGTGAGTGTCCCCTAGTACAGTAAGTAAGTAGTAACAGTCAGGAAGTACAACTAGCAGTTACAATAATCAGTAGTAATCACAAGTAAATTTAGTGTGTGTACACTCAGACAGTGAGTGCACGCACGCAGGAGCTAGTAGCCTATGGACAGTGACTGAGTGTCCTAGACTCCTAGTACAGTAAGAGTAAGTAGTAACAGTAAGTAGAACTAACTAATTACGATAATCAATCAGCGATCAGAAGGAAATAGAGTGTGTGTTGTGTGTGTACACTCAGACAGTGAGTGCACGCACGCAGGAGCTAGTAGCCTATGAACACAGTGACTGAGTGTCCTAGACTCCTAGTACAGTAAGAGTAAGTAGTAACAGTAAGTAGAACTAACTAATTACAATAATCAATCAGCGATCAGAAGGAAATGGAGTGTGGGTGTGTGTACACTCAGACAGTGAGTGCACGCACGCAGGAGCTA